>NC_056751.1:232446488-232733988 GCF_019279795.1 Protopterus annectens | reverse complement strand
CATATCCTTCAGGCAGATGTCTGGACTACCCCTACCATGTCCCCTGTTCGTCACTGAAAGGTCCTACTGCAAGTATTCTTAAAGCCACACATATATTGTTATCTACAGGAATAGATGCTCCATGAATCTCATTATTCTGTAAATGAGGGGAGACAGATGTCAAAAGGCTCCTACATGGTGACCCTATCCAGACAGTAGTAGTCCATAAATTCAGTGTTGTGAGGGGCATGAAATATTAAGCATGAAGCGATGATACAGTACCTCTAAGGAGGATGATATACAACACCATGACTATCACCAGCAATTCACCCTGTTGGATATACAGGTTTAGGGTTAATGCTGCCAATACCACATAATTCATTCCACAATTCATCTCCTATAACTCTGGGGTTTTCCTACACTCAGTAACTATAGAGCAAGGACCTCTCAACTGTACAGATTTTTGCAGACTGTCCAGATTTTTAGCTCATATTTTTGACCTGTTCCTATTTTTTCCTGGCAAATCACTGGGATGATCTCAGGATTGAAGTCACTAAATAATGACATACATTTGAGTTTCAGACTTCAGATCTTTCAGGAAATGTATATTAAAACAAATCCTGTTACTCTAGCAACTTTCTAAGTTTATAAGAGCAATATTTAAATATGTCCCTATTTGTATTCCCATTTTTTTCAAGCCTTGTCCAGATTTTTTGTATTGACAGGTTGAGAGGTATACACATCTAGTTAGAGAATATATGCATTCCTGAATTGCTTTGCCATAGCGCTTAGCATCATTTTCTAATAATGTTGCTCATTACTATATCAATATATGCAGACCACAGCATTTCTCTGCCTTCCTCTCTCATGATCAGTGTGACTATGACTCACCCACACCCTGTGCTTGACCACTTGTCAGACAGAAAATACTTCTGAAGCCCAAGGAATGTTGTAAACACTTTTTCTTCTCCAGTAAAAATTAATCATCTCCCCCTGAGGTTTTGCAAAGTGCAAAAATAATATGAGTTTAGCCTATTTGGTCTTAGTACTTTTAACATTTTATACTTTTCAGGTGAAGTCCTCATTTTAAATCTGTGTTACTATTAATCTTGGTCATTCCCTCTCTATTTTTAGATAATAACAAACAGCAGCATAATTTGAGAAGTATAATTCATATCCTGAGAATATGTGATCATACCTCTTAACCTCTTAGAGCAAGAAATCTGGATAAATCCATGAATAATGGGGGGACAAAGGCCCCAAAAAATGGACAATTTTTAAATACTGTTCTTACAAACTTAGATAGTTGATAGAATAACAGGTTTTAGATTTACATACATTTTTTGAAGTATATGAAGTTTGAAACTCAAATGTCTATCATTAGTTTATGACTTTAATCCTCAATGATTTGCCAGTGATTTGTCAGAAAACCAAACGTTTATGAGAAACAGACCAAAAATATCAGGCAAAAATCTGGTCATTCTTCAAAAATCTGGTTAGTTGATAGGTATGTTGGTGATACTTTGTTCTTCAGATTGTTTGTATGGTAGATGGGAAAGTCAATGAATATCTGCATGCTGCTTGATGCCTTTACATTCATTATTATATCAGCATTATTGTGCATTTTTTATATAGCACCTTGCAAGAATCTACTAAAGAAAGCAAATAGTGAAATATACCTTTTACAGAGGCTGATACTGAAACAAATCATGCATAGCAAATTTTATATGGAAATGTTAAATGGCAAAACTGTGGAAGTTTTCATACGATTATGCAGTTAAGTTAGTAACAACATGTGATTTTTTGCAAAATAAAGTGGGCAAATAATCAAATGCTGAAGTAAATTTACAGAGTGAATTTGTATGAATATTTACAGATGAAACTAGGTGATATCCATGAAATGGTTTAAATATATTAAGTGCAACTGAAGTGAAATTGTAGTGCTTAAATAAAAAGCAATAAGATGTCTGTGTAAGGATTTTGCAGCTTGTTGGCACTGTGTTGTGATGTAGTCAGTAATATCATATCTTAAGTGAGACAGGTAGCACTGCCATGCAGATAACTGCATTCCAGAATGCATAAGAGAGCAATGCAACAAATACACAAGAGGACATATCTGTGTAGTGAATGATATCACAGTAATGCTAAAGTCCAGAAATTAGGATCAGTATAAGTTAAAGAAAAAATGTGCAATCAGTGGAAAAAATAACTTATTAGTAACAACTGTTTAGTAATTACAGCCATTAGCACTTCTGTTCATTTACTTCTAGAACTTCCTCAGACATACTTAAAATATTAACATTTTAAATAGTTTTGACACTTTTAACATGAAAATGATATGTAAGTGTATTGCTTTGGACATAATTGCTCTAATTATGTTATTATATCACTACCCCCATGCATAGGGTAATGTATATCTATATAACGAAACAACTGAGTTAAAATTCAAGTCAAAAACGTCATCAAATTTTAAAATATGCAACACTATACATTGCTTCCAATGGATTCACAGATTTTCAATGACATCATTATAACTTTTATTTAATTGTAAAAAAACCTTCATCCACACACACAATGTTCAACATATGTATAAAATTATCTCTGTGTTCAGTCTAGTAGCAGAATTATTTTTCTGCAACATAGCGGCTTCAGTTTTAATATACTTTCATTTGGACTTGGATATATTGTTGTATTTAAAGCAGGTTTAATGAAGCTCTAAAAGAAATAAATAAAAGTGTTAATAGCTGTAATTAATAAATATCTGTTACTAAACAAGCCTGTATACTTTGTGTTTGTATTCGTGGAATATATGCACAGAAGTGCAAGAAGTGACCAAACACTGCGTTGTGCATACACCTCATGAAATGCAAAAATGTAATCTCAAAGATCACTGTGTCATAGGTTCATAGGTTCATAGGTTCATACTAGGCTATCTGCCCTAGGGCATTTATAAGCCTAGCCAGAATGTGTTTGGCTTTCGCCACCCATTTTAAATTTATTTTGCTATGCCCTTTTTCGAGGTTAGTATACTGTGCCTCTGTCTAACAGTGACACAGAAGTGATACCCGGGGTAAACCTACGATCTCCCCTCCACTCATCAAGATTCCTCTTGAAGAGAGTCAATGAGGGACTCTGCCTAACCTGGACTGGGATTTTATTCCAGAGTGAAGAGAGCCTCTGGGTTATGAATCTGTCCCTCCAGCATGTCCTATTTATTTCAGTGCTGAGGTTCAAGTCTCTCGAGCGCATAGCTCGATGGGATTTGAATTTTCTGAGGTGCAGCATGTCCATTAATTCCGGGTTGGACATGGTTTTATACGTCAGGCACAGATTGCCTCTGAACAGGCGGTATGCCACTGAGTAGAGCTGGAGTTTCTTTAACCGGGCAGCATATGGCATCTGTTTGAGCCCTTTGATCCTCTTGGTGAGGTACTTTTGGGGTCTTTCCAATTGCTGCAGGTGTCTGGTAAGGTACATCCCAAAAGGGGCATTGTACTCAATCATGGGCCTGATGAGGGATGAGTAAAGAGGCATGATGACCTCCCCTGATCTAGATGTGAATCCCTTCATGATTAGGTGGGCTATATAAAATGTTTTTCTAACCACTTTGGCCACGTGGTTGTCAAATGAGAGATTGCTATCAACTTGGGTCCCCAGGTCCCTAATTACTTCTTCTGTACTTAATGGATTACCACCTATGTGGTAATTTGTGGGCACTTTGTTTTTGCCAAAGCGGATGACTATACACTTTTGGCATTTAGCTTGAGGCCATGGCTCTGGCACCAGTTGTCTGTTTCTATGAGGCCCTTTTGGAGGATGCTTGTGTCGGCTGGAGAGTCGATTATGGCGCCCAGTTTGCAGTCATCTGCGAACTTGGTCAGCCACAGTCTTTCTGTGTTGGCCTGCACCTCCGAGAAATATATACCGAACAAGAGAGGTCCCAGGACTGAGCCTTGTGGGACACCACTTGTAACTGGTTTGGAGTCTGACATGGCTCCAGCAATTCTAACCATGTGGGTTCTGTCCTTGAGCCAGTTTGCAATCCATCTAGTGACATAGGGGTTTATATTTAAGCTGGTGAGCTTATCTATAATGCCCGAGTGGGGTATTGTATCGAAGGCTTTGCGAGGTCCAGGTAGGCTGTGTGGACCACCTTCCCTCGTCAATGGCCTTGGTGACTGTTTCAAAGAAATCAACCAGGTTTAAGAGGCAGGATCTGCCCTTAACAAAGCCGAACTGGGTAGGATCCAGTGTTTGGAGGTCCCCAATATCTTTATTTATGAGGTCCATGATGATCCTTTCCATAGCTTTGCAGACCAAGCTAGTCAGGCTTATGGGGCAATAGTTTCCAGGATCCGTTGAGGCACCACCTTTATGGAGAGGGACCACTGTTGCTGTACGCCACTCTTTGGGCACATATCCTGTAGTAAGGCTGAGATTGAACAGTAGTTTTATGTTTGGGTTTAGCTCTTCTTGGAGTTCATGTAGGACGCAGCCTGGGACACCATTTGGTCCCATTGATGCTGTGTTTTTTGCTTTGGAGAGGGTGGCTCTTACCTGAGCATCTGAGATGTCAGGGGCAGCACTCTGCTGGGATAGATATTTGCCCTTTTGGTGGGGAGGGGCGCGAGAAGTTTGCGCTGAACCTGTCAGCTAGGATGTTGGCAATGTCTGTGGGTTCAGTGTATTTTTTGTCATTTTGGACTAATTCTGAGCATATCTGGGAATTACCACCCAGGTTCCTAACATAACTAAAGAAAGCCTTGTGATTATCCTTAGTGTCCTGTGCAATTTTTCTCTCGAAGCTGGCCTTAGACAATTTTATGTGTGCCTGTAGTTTTTTGCTAATACTGATCAGTGATGCCTTCCCTTTTTGGGATTTTGCTCTATCATTTAGTAGCTTCCTCCTTCTATTGTATAGTTTGTTTATGGCTAGGGACCACCAGACAGGACGTCTGCCTTTGGAGGATTGGGTCTTGGTTTTATTTGGGATCGCATGATCCATGCATTCCTGAAGATGTTCATAGAATGCGTTTATAAAGGATTCTGCGGTCTGGGCCGTATTTTCCACAGGCCCGGGGGCTTTGAAGGATTCCACCTCAGTTTTGAGGAGTGTGAAATTTGCTTTAGAGAAGTTTTTCACTGTGGTTTTCTGGGCAGGGGGTGGGGTCAGGATGTGAATATCCAGTGAGATTAGTTTATGGTCTGATCTTACCAGTGAGGGATACACTTCTGGTCTGGAGCATAGAGTCCCCATGTTGGTGATGATCAGGTTCAGTATGTTTTCCCCTCTTGTGGGAGTGGTAACAAGTTGTTCCATAGCATTTGAGTTTATAAATTCTAGGAACCTTTGGGCTAGGGTGTTGGAGCTAGAGTAATGCTCCCAGTCTATGTTTGGGTAGTTGAAGTCACCCAATATAATGGTGTTTGGAGAGACCTTCATATTTTCCAGTGTTCTCAGGAAGGCCGAGTGGGGTTCCTGGATTTGGGAGGGTGGTCTGTAGCAGGCTATAAACTGGAAGGCAGTTTTACCCACTGTTAGTTGCACATGGATAGTCTCTGATGCTTCGTGCTTTGCCACCAACCTGGAGGTGTGGGTATCTTTGATGAATATCGATACTCCCCCTCCTTTTGTGGTTCGGTCCAAGTTTTGGGGCCGAAAAGCATAGTATGAGGTATAACCTGGTAGTGCTGGGGTGCTCTCGGGAGCCCTGAACCAGGTTACTGTTACTGCACAGATATTGATGTTCTCCATGCTAAGGAGAGTTTCGAGTGCGTGCATCTTGAGGTTTAGACTTCTGGCGTTGAGTAGCATTACTCTTAGTTTCTTATCCCTTGTGATACCTATGGTGGTGGGTTTGTCTTTTGAGCCTTACCTAAAAAAGGCACTATGGGGGTAGCAAGAGCCTTTGCCAATATCCGAAAGCCCAGGGGTGACAGGTGCAAGCCGTCCCTAGCGAAGCATCGTGGCTTGTCGAGCATATCATCCCAAGCTGACAGGCATTGGATCCCCTTTGAATGACACCAGTACTTAAGCCAATTGTTGAAATTTAACATCTTGTCTTCATATTGTGGCATCATTCTTGGTGAGGGTAAGATGCTACTCAAGTCAGGGTCATACCGGCCTGGGCTACATGCTCAGAGAGCTCCTTTGTGTCTCTTTTCATGTAGTCCAGGGAGGTACGTCTCAGGTCATTCACACCAGCATGG
Source organism: Protopterus annectens (assembly GCF_019279795.1). Taxonomy (NCBI): domain Eukaryota; kingdom Metazoa; phylum Chordata; order Ceratodontiformes; family Protopteridae; genus Protopterus; species Protopterus annectens. The sequence continues at coordinate 232,727,799 of NC_056751.1, read as the reverse complement.
ACAATGACTGCATCATATTTGTACTTGCCTTGGAGTGACCTGAGTGCTTGTGTTATGTGGCGGATCCTAGCGCCCGACAGGCTGCTCACCATGACCCTCTCCTTGTTCAGCCTGGTGAGCGGGACGTCAGTGTGCCTGACGATAGAGTCACCTGTTACAAGTGTATCAGGTGTGTTGTTTAGTCTTAAGGGCTGTGACTGTTTGGCACACCGGCTTTGTGAGATATGTGTTGCACGTGTTTTGTTTTGGGGTAGCGGCTGCTTGGGTGTCTGCTTTGGGGGTCTCTGCTGCTTCAGCAGATCTTTATTTAGAGCCTCCGAGTATGTTTTTGTGTGATTATGTGTTTGGTTTGCTGTCGTGGTAGGTCTATGTGAGACTGGAATTGTAGTGAGTGTGGTTTCCTTCTCCTCCTGACTGGTTATGCCAGTACTGAGTTGAGAGAGCTTAGCCTCCAGTTTGGCTATATGGTTGCATCTCTCACGTGTTGGAATTTTTTGGGAGGAGGAGAGGGTTGTCTGTGTACATGAGGCAGTTGTAACATTGCCTCAAGATTCCCAGATTCACCAGCTGGACCAGAGAGGAGATTGACAACTGACCTTTGGGCATGCTAGAATAATATTGGGAATTCCTTAATAATTGAAAACCAGGGCCAGTGGGGAGTGAGGGTGTAGTGCTTTTAATTTGTGGTGCTGACTTATATAATTGCTTTAGTGAGCAAGTGCCAGGTAACTTAAGTGCAATGCGTTACAGGTAACTTAAATGCAAAAACGACAAATAGTAACTTTCTTTCAAGTGAAACAAGGAAATAAGTACAGTAAGCAATGCAGATATCACTAGTGATCCACAGAAGTGCTGAGAAGCCGTGTATTAGGTGGAATTAGCATTCCAGGGAAATAACAAGCAAACAAACAAGAAGCATATAAACAAAGCTAGATTCAGCAGGCCTGGATCTAGTCTATGCTACAGCAAACAAGGTGTACCAATTTCAGTAAGATACAGTTCAAATATTCAGGCACTATAAATATAGAATACAGAAGCACATGTAAAAGGCTACACATGAGAATGTATCTTCCAGCAATACAGCAGAAAACCCTGTATAAAGCTATAGAACCACACAGCATTTGCAACCGAAGTGCTGTAGTGTCTGTATTTATAGGCACCTGTCAGATGTATAAAAAAAGAGGAAAAGTATTTTAGGAAAGTGGGTAAAGGGACCAAGCACAGGGACAGACAGAAGGACAACATATAAGGGTGTGAGATGGGGAATTTCACATAATAATAAAATGAGTGACTGTAGCGTGCTAAAGGGTAAACAAGGGAGTACTGGCTGCCATTAAGCAACAATTTTTTCATAACAATTCCAGAGCAGAAAAACCTTCAGAACAATGATTAAGCCAACAGAAACTAAAAAGGTTTATCTCTAAATGTAGGGAGACAAATATCTTATAGAGGTATTATAGATACTTTGGAAATATTATGGAAATTTATAAAAAAAAGAGGAATAAGGAAAGAAAACATGTATAAATAGAAATATTAATGAAAGATGCACTTATGTCAAGGGTAAGGAAAATCAGGATCAATAATTAATACTGAAGATAGGAAGGATTAGATAAAAAAAGTGATGTATAATCAATTAACAGGGAAGGCTCCAGGAAGAAACTCTATTTCTGAGGAAATCTGGTACTTAGGAGGGAAGAAAGTGATGGAGATCTAGAAAGCTTTGTTTAATGACATTTTAAAAGGTGAGGGAGTGCCAACATATCGGAAAAAGCTAAAGTGACTGCCCTATCAAAAGAGGGTAAATCCCTTTCAAATTCAGCTTCATATAGACCCATTTCAACTTTAAACTATGAATATAGTGTTTTATGTCTGCACTGGCTAAGAAAATAGCAAAGGTGTTGTCAGAGTTGATTGATGCAGATCAATGTGGTTTTGTGAAGGAGAGGCAAACATTTGACATTAACAGGACAATGAGGATCCTTAAACAAGAAGAGAGTAAGAAAACACTTCTATTGGTGGCTCTCGAAGAAAAACATGTATTAGAGGCAGCTGAGATTTTATGAGCAGGCCAATGATAGCATTTGCATAGCTTGATAGAATAATAAGGTTAATAAGGAAGATATATGAAGGATCAAAGGCAAGAATTGGGGTAGCAAGGTTCCTCTTTTACAAGCTGTGTTTGAAAAGAAGAACAGAGCATTAAAAGCCTCTTTCCCCAATGTTATTTGCTTTACACTTAGAGCCATTGCCAAAGAAAATAAGGGATACCCATACTCATAGATAAAACTGATATAATACTCAAGAAAAGCTAATTTTATTTGTAGATGGTATTATTTTGTGCTTGAGAAATCTAGAAAAGGAAATTTTGATGTGTAATATTTTGACATAGTTTCACATCTTTTTGGGATATAGACTTAATAAAGATAAAGGAAATGCTCTAGTGGTAAACTATGTACTCATGCAGGGCGTAGGTCAGCAGTGCCCATACTTATGAGGATACAGTAAGATTAAGTGTTTAGCTATATGGATTAAAAAATATTCCATTAATGGCAGCTAAGGATATGAGTAAAGAGGCTTAAACAAACAAACAAACTGAGAAACTGGAAGCTCCTGATTAGACATGCTAGTCTCTAGCTCTTGAACTCCCCCATTTCATCATCATCATTTTCTACTTTATAACCACCTGCTTGACTTATGTTTATGAACGTTAAGTGCATACCTTTAAAGTACCCACTCAAACAAGGAATCCCTAAATGACCTTGATCTATGAGAAGAATCAACCTATCTCACTTTACTCTTGCCCTCATTCCCTCCCAAATAAATGCATTCAGCCCTTTATCCACAATCATCTACAGCTTCTCCTCTGGTTTATTAAATATATTCCTGATCTGTATACAAGACTTGCTTGATCTATATATAAGACTAACAGGACTAAAAATGCACCGCTTCTATCTTAAAACAGGATCTTATAAATCAAAGTACAAAATGATGATTATGAAATACTCGGGAGTTCAAGAGATAGAGACTAAGATTTTGGATACAAGTCCTTAAGGAAAATAACAACAGCCATACAGAGTATGGCATGGGTAGACTACATAAAAACATTTGACAGTATTCCACATTCATGGATAAAAGAGTGCTTAGAAATGTATAAGATATACCCTATACTGATAAACTACACCACAGTGACCATGAGACAGTAGCAAGCCACTTTGCAGTTAAGCCATGATAAAGGACAAATTATTATCCCAGGAATAAAAATCCAAAGAGGGATACTCCAGGGTGACTGTCTGTCACCTCTGCTCTTTTACCTACCTATTAAGCTGTCTAACAGATTAGCTCATGACTATAATTTGGCTCCCAGAAAGCAAAACAATGTAAAGACTTGTCATTTTTTCTTTGTTGATGATTTAAAACTGTATAGCGCATCAGATGAGGAACCGAAAGCACAACTACAAGTAATCAAACCTTTTTCAGATGATATATAAGAATGTAATTTGTTCTTGATAAATGTGCAAAAGCAACATTTAAAGCAGGAAAGCTGCAGCACCAAGAAAACATCAGTTTGAGACAGAAATGTGAGATAAATGAACTCTAGCAAGAGGGAGTGTATAAATATTTGGGAACTGATGAAGGATCAACAATAAAACATGAACAAATGCGAATAAAACTTGGTAAGGAATACTTTAGAAGACTTAAATTAATCCTAAGAATAGTGTTGACATCTAGGAACAAAGTTCAAGCTATACATCCTGTCCTGACTTACAGTTTTGGAGTGACTGACGGACCCCAAAAGGTGTTGGATAAATTAGACAGGAAAAAAATAAGGGTGCTTCATGCTCATCAAATGATGTATAAAAATCAGTACATACTAAGATTATCTATTCTCTGTTGTGATGGAGGTATGGGCCTCCTTGAAATTTATTACATGTATAGATCTGCAATCATGGGACTGCATACATATCTGCTGACTTCACAAGACACAAACATAGTAAAAGTTTTGAAACATGAGGAGAATAAATCTAAGATGACTTCCCTTCTTTGTCTAGCAGAAGCATATTGGCATCAAGGGGGAATTGAACTCAAACCAGAAGTAGATAGAAATCAGGCAGCAACTGAATTTGCCAAAAAGCAAAAGAAAGAATATAAGGTGGTGGATCAGATGAGAAGGCAAGACATATAGAAAATGCATAAATATAGTTGCAAGTATAAAAACCTTGTGGAACAATCTCATGTTAATCAGGATTGAATGCAGGAATGGTTAAGGAGAGTCAAATTCAAACCAAAGGATAAAAGGTTAAGATTGGCGTCCCAAGAAAGTGGTTTACATACACTTTGGTTTACAAAGTCCATTGAACATGTGGGAGAAACAGACAAATGTAATTTTTGTAAAACAGAATTAGAAACAGTGGCACACTTTGTTGCTGGTTGTAACATACTAATGGCAAAAGGACTGTATACTGAAAGGCATAATAATGTGGCAACACTGATACACTGAGGATATGCAAACACTACAATATTGAAATAGCTGAAAAACACTGGAAACATGAGCCACAAAGCATCATATAAAATGATGACTTCTACATCACATGGGATCACCCATTACAAACATTTCAAAAGATAGATGCAAGAAAACCAGATATAGTGGTCCATAAAAAGAAGACAAAAACAAACACTGATCATTGAAATTACTAAACCCAGTGACTACAGTGTCTTACGTATAGAGAGACACAAAGTCAAAAAATATAAAAATTTGCAGGCAGAAATGAGAGCAATGTGGAAGAAAGATACCCAGACAGCTCCAATAGTAGTAGGAGCAATGGGTCTTATAAAAAAGAATCTACAATTGTATTTAGATATGTTATCAATACATGTAACTCTCTACAAACTGCAGAAGGAGCCATTACTGGGCACATTGCGGGTGCTGTGAAGAGCACTTCTGGCTGACATCAAACACTGAAACAATACTGATTTCATGAAGTTTATTCATACTCTGACTTGGGAATGTGGTCCAGGCTCGGCACGGTATTAGAAAACCAAAAGATTTGAAGAAATTAAAAAGTATTACAGGTTACATCACAGCATTACAGAACAATGAGTTCCCAAGCTAAGGAGACATCTGAAGAAGAAATATGGACATGAGAAAGAAAAAGATATTTAATATGGTGCAATATTTATGCAAATGAGAAAGCAAAAATAATCAAAACAAAACAAGAAGCACCAATGATATTTGAAGAAAAATATATGCAAAGGCATCCAGACATGGAAAATTTTACAATACAAAAAAATTAGAAAACAAAGAGGAAAAGTATAAAAGAGGATTAGTGATGGAGAATTTAATGAAATAGAAATTGAGGTTATGGATTACCTGTGAAGTGAGGGATGTAATGTAGAAAATCTGGGTCTATGTCACATTGTTGAACTCTTAAAAGCTCAAATGTCATATGGTTGACACCATATGATTGAACTTTTAAAAGTTCAAATATTTCAACGGAGATCTCAGTACAGTGCGGAATGGGAAGATTTCCCTTTTTTTGTACTGTAGTGCAATCTTGGAGTTGGTATATTTAAAGAGCAGGGGGTGTGGGGTGCAGGGGGGGCTTTCCCCCCTCCTTAAACCATTTAGGTAGGTTTTTTCTTTGGTTTATTTTTTTTATTACATTTTTAAACTTTTAACATTTCGATCATATGGTGTTGACCATATGACGTTCGAACTTTTAAAAGTTTGATTATGTGATATAGACATGAAACTCTAACTCAGAAAACATCACAGCAGGATAAAGAAATAGATCCACAAATTAAGGTGAAACCAGTGGAGTGGAAATAATCCGATCAGTTGCCAGATGAAGACACTTTGGAACCTTCCCTAGGAAACCAGTTGGAGTTGCATAGCAAGGGGAGGAACAGAAAATTGTGGCAACTCTTATGCAACCAATGTTGTGGGGTGATAGGTCAGCAAGTTCCTATATGAAAGAGCAATGGATAACACAGGATGAAACCAAAGAGTATGTGGCACAGGAAGATGCTGTGGAACTACGTATAGAATGCTTACAGCATCTGCAACAGTGAGTGTGCATGCAGGAGGAAGAGGTTCCACGACAGCAATGAGAAGGATTGTGCTAGACTAAGGTAGGTGCAGTATGCTGTGGCATAGGCTAAAAGTTATTGTCTGTCCCATTCTCTAGTGCAGAATAAAGCATTATACAGAACATTAAAAGTGATGCATGCAAACCTTCATCCAGGCTCTAATTATGCATGCATAGACTGATCACACTGTGCATCAGGTGTAGGATACCCGAGTGACAAAGTAAAGAGGGCAGGGCATGGCAATAAATTGTACAGGTGAGGGGAAACACACTGGGCTCCTCAGGAAATTATGTGAGTGATGATCTGACTGATACTAAGACGGTGCTCTGTGTGTGTATGTTTGTGTGTGTGTGTGTGTGTGTGTGTGTGTGTGTGTGTGTGTGTGTGTGTGTGTGTGTGTGTGTGTGTGTGTGTGTGCGCGTTCCTATCACATGATCGAAGTCTTACAACTTTGAATCATTAAAGAATTAATTTTAATGATCAAAGTTGTAAAACTTTGAAGCATATAATGGAAATCGCCATACAGCATGGAAAGGGAAAATTTCCCTTTGCTGCACTGTTTTTACTTTTTTTTTTTATGTGTACTCGAAGTTCAGAGACTTTGGTCATTCAAGTTTGTTCTTTAATGATTCGAAGTTTTGGAACTTCGATCATATGATATAGCCCCGTGTGTGTGTGTGTGTGTGTGTGTGTGTGTGTGTGTGTGTGTGTGTGTGTGTGTGTGTGTGTGTGTGTGTGTGTGTGTGTGTGTGTGTGTGTGTGCCTGCACACATGTCTAAGTGTGCCCCATGTAAGTGTGTCTGCTGGGACATGTCTTCAGCATGTGTTGCAACACTGTGATGAGCTTTACCAGACAGGTCCAGGGCACCCATAGAAGATGTACTTTAATTCTGTGCCTGTCATGTCCATGGAAGTGTCACAGGCATACTTCTCAACCTCTTAGTGGAAAAATCTGGACAAAGCCTAAAAAGAATGAGGAATAAATGAACAAAAATAGGGACATGTTGTAAATATTGCTCTTACATATGTAAAAAGTTTCTATAATTATACGGTTTATGTTAGTATGCATTTTTGAAGGATATAAAGTCTGAAACTCAATTATGTGTCATTATTTAGTGACTTCAAACCTCAGTAGTTTACCAGAAAACCACACATTTTATGAGGAACAGATCAACAATCTGAGGCAAAAATCTGGACATTGTGCGAAAATTGGTATAACTGAGAGGTATGATCACAGGCACTATCCAGCCCTCGCTATTTGGAAGATATAGTGTGTGAACTTGAGTGATTCCTTATGCCATGCATTTTTTGTAGTATAACCTGCACACCCTCTTGGATGTCCATATCTTATCCTACCCACCTCTACACTGAATGCTAAGGTGGACATGCCTGATGCTTCATGTGCCTGACTTAGGATTTCCACTTTTAAAATGGCCCCTCAACAGTGGAGCCAGAGGTGGAGCAGCCATGAGAAGTGCGCCTGGCAACATCCTTTGGTGCAGGGAGACCTGTCTCATGCAAACTGCCAATGTAGTATATGCATCAGGTCACACATGTATTGGACATGCAGTCCATCAGACAATCTCACACACCATATGAAACATGTACCGTCTCAGCAAGGCCTGAGGGGTTGTTAGACTGTCCCTCTATTATGGCCCTGCACATTAACTTGATCATGGGCATTGAGACAGCTCTCTGGCTCTCTGGGTTGGGAGTGGGTGTGTACCTATGAGATGTTATACCCACTGGCACTCTGACTGCACCTGTCTTTCCTGTGCTCAGTGGAGCTGGCAATGACCAAGGGTGACTGCACCACAGGGAAAGATATCCCTTCCAAACTTATCTTTCATTGTCTGCCTGTGTGTTTGAGGTAAGTTCCACAGGCACAGAAGCCATGTCCACTAAGTAGGGTAGTGTGGAGTTCTGGATTCCACATTCCCTGTATCCAGTACTGATAGTGCATCCCCTGGCCATGCCAAATTTTTACTGAGTCTGAGTCTTTTCTGACATCAGGCAGCAGTGCATCCAAAAATGTCACCTGTAAAGACAACAAAGGGAAATATAAGACACTAATACTACTACTAATACTAATAATAATACTTTAATCTTAGTGAGTGAGTGAATGATAACTACTGTGTATAGAGGTAGAATGGACTAAGATAGACTTTACCTTGCACTGGTGGCCTTGTATTCTGAATTCCCAATGTTTATATTAAAATTAATGGAAAATGTAATTTGCAGTACCACATCTACCTAGTATGGAGTAACCTATAACAGACATACAAACAAGGGGCATCTCCAGTAGAGATTCTCAGAGCCTACTGTAGCTCAGATTCAATGTCCAGGACTCCACTATGACCTATAGATGATTCAGACACCCCATGCAGATGGGTGTGGAGCTCCTCCATGTTTGTTAATGGTGGTTTGGCAGACAGACCACCTCTCATTTCCCTAAGCTCCTGTGCAAGGTGGGTGGCATTGTCCCTGACAGCATGTATCATGTCAGTGGCCCTGACCATAGTTTTTGCCCATGGCCACTGATAGCATTTATATCAATTACCACATCCTGACTGATAACAGTCGCAATAGGGCTGGTCATATTTATCATGGGTAATCATCCAGCAAACACAGAGATGAGAAGCCTGCAACAAGTAATCATTCTTTATAAGGGAGATCTTGTATTTCTTTTGTTTTCATTTGGCAGGTATAACACTTTAAAAAAAAAAATTGCTTGAGAGTAAGTACATTAGCACATTTCATCTACACACCTTTATAAAGTCTGCAGGTCTGTGTGCTGCTGTTAGGTACATGTGATATGTATATCTATATTCTGTAATACATACACACCTGTATACCCATATACACTGTTCATATAGCTGTGGTGCATTGTGGAGCCTAGGAAAGGAGGTGGTAAGGTATATTAGGCATGTCCAGCCTGCAGCTGACAGCATCAGGCAGTGGCCTGCAACAAACCTCTACTGTCAAGTATTAATCATGAAATGACTGGTAGTGACTGACGTATCATATGAATTGCTTTTGGATGCATAGAGTTGAATGCGAGGTGGCCTGTGTGAATAACTGTAAAGACACGGCCAATGTGTGCAGAAATGGTCATAACCCAACAAGGGTGCATTGCCTGTAGGCACAATACAAGTCCATACCTCTCAGCTGTACAGATTTTTGCAGAATGTACAGATTTTGCCTCATATTTTTGGCCTGTTCATCATAAAATTTGTGATTTTCTGGATTTTTGTTGCAAATCAGTGAGAAATAAATTAATTAAATAATGATAGTAATTTGAGTTTCAAACCCCATATCCTTCAGAAAATGCATGGCAACACAATACTTTTATTCTAGCACCTTTATAAGTTTATAAGAGCAACATTTAAAATGTATCCCTATTTTTGAGGTTCTGTCCCCCATTATCTTTGGCTTTTTCCAGATTTTTTGTGCTAAGAGGTTGAGAGCTATGACAGGTTCCACTTCCAGTGGTAGAAAGGTGAATGTTTCAGCTGCAGATTGTGGCAAGCAGCTACACACACATATTCTGTGTTTGTTTCCTACAAGTGTGCCACTGCCAAAGGCACTGACATCCTTTCTTGTGCATAGATTATTTAACAGTTTGTAAGGCAGCTAGTGTCAAGCAGTCAATGTACATATATCTAAGCTGTTACACTATCTCTTCTACAGTTTCTGTATACCTGTGCTACATAATTTTGCTGTATACAGCAGTAGTAAGAATGGGCGAGTATCTCCAATCCTAAAAAAAAAAATTGGATACACACGGCCAGTATAGCATAGCATATACATATGATAACAAATGCAGGAATGTTATTGACCTAATCAGAGCCTACCTGTACTGAGGGCTTTATAAGTACCTGTATACAGACTAACACAACAATAGCCTGCACAAATAACACCTGTAAAATTGTATTTATACTGCTTCACATTGACAAGACAACGTATTCACAAAATAAGTGTTGTAGAACGTTATTGTTGAAGTGCTCATTCAGTTACACCCATTTGGCCCAAGTAACCAAACTTTTGACTGACACACCTGACATGACAACACTTGAATGTAGGTGTAGCCTACAAATGTTACCACATGCATTCACACAGCACATTGCCTATGCAGTTTTACATAAAATGATGATGAAAAAAGTTTCTGCACCTGTGACTGCAGTTTGGGAGACTATTGCCTTTGCACTATGCATCTATAGGCAGCTGGTGGGTTTTATACTGCGTAAAGTAAAGGCTGTTTATGCAGTAATTACACTAATTGGACACCACTTAATGAATCACTCTATTCATCATGCCGTTGAGACAGTTTTTGCTAACAGGCTCTTTCAGTCTCATGTACTCACATGTCTCATGGAGTCATATGAGCACATACAAGGTGTACTAAGCATACATGGGCAGCCACTGACCCTAACAGGGACATCTTGTAACATATATTATTTTTTGCATCTGATGGAGGTGCTACAGTTTGTTGTCACAGCTAGACAAGAAGTACATAGTACTCTCATTTAATGCCATCTTTGACACCTTTTGCAGCACTTTGCCATGCTGCCATTTTCAGCATTACATTATGGGCATCCTGCTACAAATCACACTACTGAACTAGCCTTTTCATTGTAGTATATTCCAAAAAGTCAAAGGGTGTGACAGCAGGACGTCTGCCATCATTTGGTGGATGGAAACCTGGTTTACGGTCATGGCTTCTAAGGGCACTGACTGCGGCAGGGCACTCAGCTGGTACAGCAAGGAAACTAATATAATCTTATAAGGACCACTAGGAGTGCCTGACTAGGGACTCATATGAGGGCCCCCAGTATAAAGTGGATGCCTGGCACAGTCTTGCCAGAGCGGTGTCTAATGCCACTGATATATCTAACTCTGGTTATAAGTGCATGCAACACTACAGTGACCTACAGAGGGACCATCCTGACCTTTGTAGCTGGTGGGAAGATGAGGTCAAAGTAGGGGTATCTGATGTATTGTAAATATCTGTCAAGTCTACACAGAGATTGCTTTTTTGCATAGTAAATGCATGTGTTGAATGTAGGCCTGTAACGTAACTTTTTTGTAGCTCAGTAGGGGGCAATACAGAAAAACAGTCTTCTTCATCAAAGTAGGATGGAAAGATTTTCTGGGCACAGGGGTGCATATTATTTCATTTATTTTGGCAATTATAGTTCTGTTAAGATGTGTATATTCTGCATTAGGTATCTGTCAGCAGCATGCATGTATGTGGCCCTGGACAGGTAAGACTGCCTATGTTAAGATGTATAGGGTATTTATATTGCACAATGGGTGATATTCTGAATAAGAACAATATAGTTAGTCATGTTATCTGTGTGTGACCTTTCCAGTTTGATTCCTGCACACTTGATAGTGTTAATCACCAGGAGAGGTATAGTATGTCAGGTGCCACAGGTTCACCATGTTGTTCCTGCACTATATAAGTGGATCAATATTCCTTCTCACACGTTTCATAGCCAAAGCCATACATGTAAGGACTACTACTTCTGTTCCCCTTGTTCAGGTAATTCTAGAAAAGAAGCATTTACATTGTACATTCTTGCAGTTAGTCAGATTGTGTCATTATATAGCTGTAGTGACATTGCTGTATGATGTCATTTTTTAATGTTTTCATATATTAATGCTCCTTATGTTACAAATATATATTTTTCTCTCCCCCTTGTTTTGTCACTATCTTTTCTTTTGCAATTATTTTCTGTTTCTTGCTTTTATTATCTTCCCATTTAGTACAACTGCTGTGGCAGTATGGCCCAGTCTACGGTCTCTGGCCAGGCACAGCTATCCCTTGCATACTCTCAATCTGTATCCCAAGCTCCCTCCCTGGTGGCTGCAACAGGAGACAGCCAGGTGACCAATTCTCCAGCTCCTGATGCTGCTTCACTGGCTGGGAATGCCATGGTTCCCTCCAGTGGCACTGGCCAGGTCCAGGATTTTGTCAGATACATGGAGTTGGTTGAGGTGGCGGGGGTATGTTAGACAGGCAGTTGGAAACTTGCACTGGCCACTCAGAATGGGTTCTTCTGTGGTTAGTAGAGTTGCATTACATCTTGCCCCTCTAATCACCACCTCAGGCAGGATCAGTGGGTAGAATGGTCAGGGTACTACCTCATCTCCCCATCAGTATCACACAGGCATTAACTATGGAAAGCTGTATCCACCCTTGATCCCATCTTAGTGTACCCCTCCCTTCTTGGTCAGTGCCCTCACATGTTTGTTGAGCAGTCCTGCCCATCACCAGTGTCCTCCCTCCTACTGCTTGTGTGTGTCTGAATCTACTGTCCTCCTCCACCCACAGTGTGCCCGCATTTCCCTTGTCAGACTTTGTCTGTTATATGTTTGTGCATTTGCTTTGCTACTGATCCTTATCCTCTTACTATGCCTTCATCTTTCCTTACATTCTTCCCCAACTTGTTTTCTCTACAAAATAAAAAAAAATGGGCACCTGTCCCACAAAAAAGTGAACATTCCTTCCCTCTCCCAACTCCACTCCTTACCTTCTTTGTTTCCCTGGTGCATTCTACTTCACTTATTGCCACTTATTTCTATTGTAGAAGTCTACAATGCATTACTTCCTTTTAGCAAACAACCCTTGCTGTGCTGAATCAACAAGCAATAGAGAGTGCTATACCATCCTATCAGTTTTTCCAAGTTCTGATTCAGACAGTCTGTCTTTGTCTTCTGGGATCGGATAAAGTTTTTTCTGTAGGTCCTATTTGGGATGAGCCCCTCATGTGCGTTTGGGGAGAGGATATTACTATCTGACTCAAGTGTTGTGGGGGAATTCAACAGCTACATTATGGGACTGCTGCTGATTGCCTCTACTTAGTTGTCTTTTGGTGCAGCAGAACCTTTTGCCTTTTTGTACCCTTCCTCTGTGTGTAAAACACTATATATAACCTTAAGAGACTGCACACAGTGTTGCTGTCCATGGTCCTGATGGCAGTGTTATTTGTTGTTATGAATCATGCTACTGTCATAACTGGGTACTAAACATACTGCACAAAATGCATTTTTGTAACTGTGCTCTGTTTCTAAATGCTCCACCTCATCCTTGAAAAGGTAATGTCTCCAGAGCTAGCTAGAATATTTTAAATGTAGTGTTAGTGATTGTCTATAATGAGGAATAATGCATTATATTACATTACAGAACATAATGGCAGAAGGAGGCAGTTCAAGTCTGCCCATTTGGGGTGCATCAGATATGTGGTGGTACCTGCTCCCACATCACTAGGTTTCCCATCTCTTTCCAGATGTTTTGTACCCTCTTGATTCACAGCATGCTTCCCACTCAGACAGTCTATATTGGGGTTCATAAGTTCACTTATAAGGCTCCCCACCTAGAGGCCATCATGCAGCTTGATTGCAGTAACCCAATGTTTTTATTTTATTTCAGATATATGTCAAATGCTTGAGTTGGTTGTAGCTCGGTTGGATACACAAAATTCCCATGCCACCTATCAAAAAGAGTGGGGGACCTTTATTTAATACAATATAAAACTATTTATATATTTACAAATGTACATATTTGTAGCACATATATACAATTTTCTATTTTTGCACTATGTATTATTTTTCTTATAATATCCTTATTGCTATTCTTCCGTAATTAATCCCCACTCCTTTTTCACACAACCAGATATTTGTTTAGTTTGATGAGAGTGCTTTTATCTTGCTGGGTGCTGCACCTCCTAATTTTTTGTCATGATTGTCTTTCTTCTGTTATACAGCCTGTTGATTTTGTGATTCTACCAGGGTGGCTTGTTTTTTGAGTTAGTTCTGTACTTCTTCCTGTTGGGTACAGCTGCTTCTATGCAGCTATTAGCATGCTTGTACAGGGTTTCTGTGAACAGTTCTGCATAGACAGCAGTGTTCTCAGGGTTTATGGGGGCTTGAAATTTTGCCAGGTTATCATTTAATAGCAGGAGGTTAGCCTTTGAGTAGTTCCTAAATATTCCAGGTTTAGCTGGGAGTCCAGGTTTTATTTTTCTTCAAAGGAGACCATTTTGTGGTCTGACCTTACCAGGGAAGAAATTACATAGAGGGTGTGCAGCACTTTCCCATGTTAGTGAGGACCAGATCCAGTATGGCTTCACCCCTGGTTGGTGCACTGACTATCTGGTTCAGGGAGTTGTGTTTACAAAATCCAGGAATCTCTGTGCCTGTATGTTTGGTGCCTTATAGAATTCTCAGTTAATAGTGGGGTAATTAAAGTCACCCATGAATATGGTATTGGGTTGGATGGTTAGTGTTTCTAATAAGTTTAAATACATGGTATGGGTTTCCTGGGTCATAGAGGGGGACCTATAGCTGGCAAAGAAGAGATATTGGATTTGCCTATGGTGATTTGAACATGGAGCAGCTCAAGTGCATTGTCTTGCTTGACCAGCCTTGAGGTATATTTATTTTTGATGTAAAAAGAGACACCTCCACCTTTAGCCCCTGTCTGTGCAGTATCTAAATGTGTGGAAGGCATTATAACTTTGCTCTGTTGGTCTGTTCTCCACAGCTTTAAACAATGTCTCAGTGACTGCTCAGACATCAGCATTCTCTAAGGTGAAGAGAGCTTCTAGGGAGTGGAGTTTCTTGTTTAGACTCCCAGCATTGAGCGGTTATATCTTCAGATTTTCTTGGCTTTGATTTGCTATGTCAGAAGTACTTTCAGTTTGGCATTGTCTAAAAAAGGCACTATGGAGGAAGACAATGTTTTAGTTAATATTTGAAAGCCTAGAAAGGAGAGGTATAGACCATCTCTGGCAAAGTGGCATGGTCTGCTGACCATCTCCTTCCAAGCTGACAAATATTGCATCCCCTTAGAATGACAACACAAACTAAATCAATTATTAAAGTCAATCATCTTTTGTTCATATTGTGGCATCATCCTCTGAGAAGGTAAAATGCTGCTCAGGCTAGGCTTGTACCAGCCTGAGACACATATTCCATTAGCTCCATGATGTCTCTCTTTATATAGTTTAGGGAGGTATGTCTCAGGTCATTTACTCCCACATGGATTATGACTAAGTCATACTGGTAGTTGTGGTCCAATGATCTGAGTATATGTGTAATGTGATGGATCCTAGCCCCTGATAAGCAACTGACCATGACTTTCTCCTTACTCAGCCCGGTGAGAGGGACATCAGTGTGTCTCATGATGGCATCTCCAATGACCAGAATGTTGGATTGTATGGTGGATTGCCTTATGGGCTTAGAGGTAGAAGCTCCATGAGATGTGGCCCTATGTATTGATGTGGATATTCTTTTGAAAGAGCGTATTTGGGATTGATGAGGGTATTTGTTATGTGTACTTCATCTAGGAGGTCTTTGTGGTTTTGGAAGGTTATGTTTAAGTGCCTCAGCATATGTGGGTCTATATATCTGCTTTGAATTGTGTGTGATGGGTTCAGCATGTATACTACTGACAACTTTATTGACATTAGGAGTGGTCTTATATGAGAGTGTTTAGGATAAACCATTTTTTCATCTTACCTTTATGCATCTATTTCAAGACTGCCAGTTATTGAAGAGCCCACATTCTGCATCTCAGTAGTCATCTTGGCACTAGTGATTCTGTTTTCTCACAGTGAGAGAAGGAGTACACTGACATTATTTCCTGGAGACTGCTGATCACCAGAAAGCCTAATAACTGCTTTATAGGTGACAGCTTGGAATCTGTGCTTATATTCTGATCCTGGTGAGAGTAGGAACAGACTGCATTGATTCCTGACTCTTTCTGGTTGGGGAGTGAGTGTCTGTGCTTAACGTAGTTGATTGGTCTGGTTGCTATTTGAGGCATCTACCAGAAAAAGGCTACAAGCCTACAGACCCTTGCATCATCTGGGACAAGACTGTGGATTACCAAACAGGCTGTGGCCTGCTCCTCTTCTTGGGACTGGTGCTAACATTTTGCTTCTGTGAGAGAAGAAGCAAAGGAGCATTGTATCCCAACAGAGTGAAGCTGTGGTGAGACCAGCATTACTAGTAGCCAGGCAGTAGCCATTCATGCGACTCCCCTCTTTTCATCACTCTTGACAAGCTAATTATTTGTTTTCAGTAAGTACTGCTTGAGTTCTTTCTAACTTCAGAATATCTGCCTAAATATTTCATCCTTAATTTTTCTGGGTCTACATATTAGTATCCCCTCAAGTGTTTGGCAGTGCGCTGTACAAACTAAGACACCTTGAGTGACATTTTTCCTTTAAAAGCACAATTGAAATTTCTCCAATACCTAGTTGCACACAGGACAACTAGTTTGCAGTGACAAGCACACTCCACATAGTTGCAAACCGGATACTCCTGACAGTGATTGGTATTCTCACTCCAACAGTCTACTCAATAAAAAAGGGTTTGTTTGCCATGGATATCAACTTTCCTACTGTCTCCGTTACCAGCTTGGTGGATATGGGCATCCTGAGGCAATGTAGAAATTGCCTCATGTTTACTGACAACCACTTAATTCCCAAACAAACTGATATGGTGCATGAGAGATGTATTTACACAATGTCGCTGGAGGCAAAGTTTGCACATAAAAGTACTCAATGTCAATAAGTTTGTCAGTAGTACACATGCTGCATCCATCACACACAATTAAAAGCAGACATACATACCCTAGAGAATGCTGATGTCTGTGCAGTCTCAGAGACGTGGTTTAAAGCCACTGACAGCACCTCAACAGTGCAGGGTTATAATGCCTTCCACACATTTAGACCAGTTACTTCACAGGCAGGGACTAAAGGTGGAGGTGTATCTATTTACATCAAAAATAAATATACCTCAAGGCTGGTCAAACAGGATAATGCACTTGAGCTGTTCCATGTTCAAATCACCATAGGTAAAATCTAAGCTATAGGTCCCCCTCTATGACCCAAGAAACTCATAGCATGTATTTAAACTTATTAGAAACACTAACCATCCAACCCAATACCATATTCATGGGTGACTTTAATTACCCCACTATTAACTGGGAATCCTATACGACATCAAACGTACATGCATAGAGATTCCTGGATTTTGTAAACACAAACTTCCTGGACCAGATAGTCAATACACCAACCAGGGGTGCAACTATACTGGATCTGGTCCTCACTAATATGGGAGAATGCTGCACACCCCCTACTGTAATGCCTTCCCTGGTAAGGTCAGACCACAAAATGGTTTCCTTTGAAGTGAAAATAAAACCTGGACCTCCAGATAAACCGGGAATATTCAGGAACTATTCTAAGGCTAACCTCGTGCTATTAAGTGAGAACCTAGCAAAATGTCAAGCCTCTATAAACCCTGAGAACACTTCTGCCTATGCAGAACTGTTCACAGAAGCCATGTACAAGCATGTTAATAGCTGTATAGAGTGAGCTGTACCCACCAGGAAGAAGTACAGAACTAACTCAAAAAACAAGCCACCCTGGTGGAATCACAAAATCAGTCGGATGTGTAACAGGAGGAAGAAAATCATGGCAAAAATTAGGAGGTGCAGCACCCAGCAGGAAAAAAACACTCTCATTAAACTAAATAAACAACTCCAGGGACAAATAAAGTCTACCAAAGCCAAATTTGAGGTAAGTTTGGCCTCCCAGGGCAAGGACAACCACAAAGCATTCTTTTAGCTATGTCCGCAACCTCAAAGGCAATACACAATTGTGTGCAGAACTCATAGTAAATGGAGCCACCTTACCTATACTGAGCTAGAAGATATAGCAAACCTCCTGGCTGATAAATTCATCTCCAACTTTACTCCTCTCTTCCCTTCAACCTTCCCTCAGGAAATATTATCAAATATAATTCCCCTTGCTATCACTAGGGAACAGGTCCTTCATGCTCTCTCTAAGACCAAGAACACTGCATCAATGGGCCCAGACAATATCCCAGGATGACTTCTAAATAGCATGAAACATGACTTGTCATGGCCTCTGGAATTACTATTTAACTGTAGCCTCCAAACAGGCTTCGTGCCTCATGGATGGAGAAAGGCAACAGTCATCCCTCTGCACACTTATCAAGGTTATCAGAACTCATCAGAGATTTGGGATGCCTGGCTAGGCTTAAAAAGGCCCTTGTGGTTGTTAGCCTAGTAAACACCTATGAACCTATGAACCTATGAGAGCTTTGCCTCCAGTGACATTGTGTAAATACATCTCTCACATACCATATCAGTTTGTTTGGCAATCAACTATTTGTCAGTAAACATGAGGCAATTTCTGCATTGCCTCAGGATGCCCACATCCACCAAGCTGGTAACAAAGATAGTGGGAAAGTTCATATCCATGGCAACAGACCCTTTTTTATTAATTAAATAGCTGGAGTGAGAATATAAAGCAATGTCAGGAGTATTTGGGTTGCAACTCTGAGAACAGTGCTTGTCACTGCAAACTAATTGTCCTGTGTGCAACTAGGTACTGAAGAAAGTTCAATCATGCTTTTACTGGAAAAATATCACTCAAGGTATCTGACTCTGTACAGGGCATATCCATACTCTTGAGGGGAAACTGATACATAGACCCTGAAAATTTAAGGATGAAGTATTTATGCAGATATTTTGAAGTTAGAAAGAAATCAAGTAGTACTTACTGAAAACAGAGAATTAGCTTGTCAAGAATAATGAAAAGAGGGGAGTCACATGAATGTCTACTACTTGGCTACTACTAGTGCTGGTCTCCTCACAGCTTCACTCTGTTGGGATACAGTGCTCCTTTGCTTCTTCTCTCACCAGAGACAAAATGTTAGCACCAATCCCAAGGTGAAAGGCAGGCCACAGCCTGTTTGGTCATCCACCGTATTGTCACAGATGATGCAAGGGTCAATAGGCTAGTTGTAGACTTTTCTTGGTAGATGCCTTGAATAGCAAGCAGACAAATCAGGAATGTTAAGCACAGGCACTCACTTTCCAATCAGAAACAGTCAGGAGTCAATGCACTCTGCTCCTTCTCTCACCAGGAGCAGAATATAAGCACAAATTCCAAGCTTTCACCGACGAAGCAGTTATTAGTCTTTCTGGTGATCAGCAGTCTCCAGGAAATAATGTCCCTGTACTCCTCTCACCAGGAGAAAACAGAAGCACTAATCCCAAGATGACTAGTGAGAGGCAGAATGTGGGCTCTCCAATAACTGGTGGTCTTGCAAAAGATGTTTAAAGGTAAGATGAAAAAATGGGTTAATATTATTAACACTGCAGTGTGCACTAAGCAGTTAGATATGAAAAAGGGGCATATCTCTCAACCGTACCAAATTCCTTGGTATTTACCAGTTTTGATGTGCAAATAATGGGGTGCCATGAATTCCCAAGTGGTCCCTTTAATTCCTGGCTTTTTTTTTAATTTTGTTTTTTTTTAAGTTGTCACTGATTTCATCACGTGCAGGGCATGCACAATGATGTCAACTTTGTAAGGGAGACTGCCAGCCTGTCGGAATAGGGCTTGGACTGTGTCTGTTAAACTTTATTTGCTTTTTTTTTTTTTTTTTGTATGTACGTTTGCAGTTGGACTCCTTGTACTGCGGTGAATTTGATTGAATGAAGTTAACATCCCTTCACAGCAGCAGGCATCAGGCAAGCAGCTGCACAGCTCATAGTGAGCAGAGCAGAGGATGCAGTGACACTGCTCCTGTTGCTTTAAGGTAACCACCACCACCCATCATAACAATTTCTGTTTGATTGCCCAACACCTTACCAGTTTCACATATTCAATTTCAGTAAGAAGTAGGCAGCAGATTGCAGCAAACCACTGCTTCTTGCTCTCTTTCCCTCTAGTTTGCTAATATTCAAAGTGCCCCTCAGCCTTTGATCCTGAGAGATCATCTAACACCCTGGGATGTTTATATATTAGTCTCCTTTTTCATCACTTACTCGGGTTTCTGTAACACCGACTGTGCCTGTCTCGCTCTCTTGTATCAGTCTGAAGCTCTCCCATGCATTTTCCTGCTTAAAACCCTAACATAACGTCTTGTTTTCAAAACCCTCCAGACATGAGTCAAAATGTATTTCCTTGATTTTATTTCTAAATTAAAAGTATAGGTAATATTGCAGTCAATATGGACAAATTGGGGTTTATATGAAATCGAATCCTTTATTCACAAACATATTTTTGGAGTTATTTTGTGAATAAAGGATTGGATTTTATATCAACCCTGGTATGTCCGTATTGAATGTAGCATTACCTGTTGTTTTTCCTTGGTACCGCAACACTTTTGGTGGTTCTTGATTCTATTTCTAATAATCACAGATGAACTTTCTTCAAAAGAAAAAGCTAAATGTTCATCTGCAATTACTGTCATGATAATGTGGTTTGGATTGTTTTCTAGTGTGTTGTGGTATAGTGGCAGTTACTTGTTAAGAAATTATGTTTTGTTACTTGTTAATGATATTATGTCTGGAGGATATCTAGGCATGAATATTGTTGACTGCAACTGAAGTAGGACCCTTACAGGACTAAGGCTGTAGCAGTGTTTGTAGTGCACACCTCCCCATAGACATTGCACTGTGGTATATCTGAATTAGGTTACATGTTCTGGTTGCCTGTTATTGAGGATGAAATGAATTTCGGCATTTGTAAATTGTTCCATTAGCACATTGGGTCCCAACTCCCTGATTATTTCTGGATGTGTCCACGACTGGTTGAGAGGTATGCTTGTTGCACTAAAAATTCTTCGGGACTATGCTGTTGTGTTTGTAGTATCAAAGCGTACAAATGTTGCTATGGCAACACCACCGTGTAAACTGAGCTGACTTGGTCTTATTGTTAAACACTTACATGAACGCACAGAGCCACTTTTAGATTTAGCATTTGTCAAGTTTTTTTCTGATGTTTTAAAATATTTATTTTTACAAGCAAGATGTCTTTAGATGATCTTCGCTTGGAGTGGATAAGAGATTGAGGGTCTGCTGCTTTTAGTTTACCAGACTTCAGCTTACTTGATGAATTTCTGGCCAGGAATGGCAGGGAGTACGACCAAGTAATCCTAAGATACCTGAATGAAAGTAGTGTAAGCAAGCAAGAGATGGTTTCTGTATTCCTTTTCTTCAGAGTAATTAAAGAAGAGGAAATAGACGTTGAAGTGGAAGTAGTTGAGTTTTCCATGTTGGCAGTACCAGAGGAAGTCAACTGTTTGCATATGTACTTAGTTAATCATGCTGCTCCCAGTTTTATGTATATGTGTGTAAAGAATCGTCCAGAATTTGGAACAGCGCAGAATACTTCTAGAAAAAGGCCTTGATCTAGGGGCGCAATTTAAACAGTGGTTGTTTTAACTTAGGTGATTGAAAGAGAGGATGTGGATCCATGCATACCTCTCAATCTCTCAGAGCAAGAAATCTGGACAAAGCCAAAAATAATGGTGGGACAAAGGCCCAAAAACAGGGACAGATGACAAATTTTAAATATTGCTCCTATAAACTTAGATACTTGGTAGAATAACAGCTTCTGCATTATTGTATATTTTCTGAGGGACAGGAAGTCTGAAATTCAAATGTCTGCCAATATTTATTATTATTTAGTGACTTCAATCTTCATGTTGGTATCCCACAATTCCATCATAATGGATTACATGATTATGTATGCACATTTTATGTTAATCAGCGTCCCGAGTTTTGGCCAGTTGTACTTACTTTTCATGGGTCTTTGTCCAGATTTTTAATGTTTCCATGTTGAGAGGTATGAAAACTGGGTAACTAAATTTTCAGCTGTCTAAGTGGAGAGCCACTAATTTTAGAAGAACAAGACAGATTGAAAGGGGGGTGGACACTTTTGTTTTCTGGCTCTATGAAATACAATGGGATGGCCTTTTGTATGTTCTCCATAATGTCCCCCCAGGAAACATTTCCTTCATTTTCTGGCTCAATTTGCAGCACTATTTCTTTAAGTAAGTCGTCCCACAACCATCTGGACTGGAGGGCTGTAATTACACATCCATCATCTGCTAACTCATCTTCATCCAGCAGGTTTCTTTGAAACATTTGTTCAGAATCCTGCACACACTCTCCAGTCTTGATATTTGCTTTCTCCTTCATTTCTTACAGTACTCCATTATGTCCTTCTCTATCCATCTGCCTTCCTGTTTCTCCAGGCTACCTCTGCACCTGGAATGGAAGCAGGATGTCATCCTCCAAAAGGGTTCTCACTCACAACAATGACAAGTATGGGAAGTTCCTCAGTGCCCTGGCCAAATATCCCCTAGTAGTGTAATCACGACCTGATATTATCCCTGAATAGTGACTACCGGCCTAGTGGGACTAGCCAGGTCAAAGGATAAATAAATAAATAAATAAAATACATTTCACTAATTAACTTCTACTGGGGAGATAGTTATTAAACCAGGTGATAATAATGGTTAGGATTCCTAGATCTGTGAGTTTAGAAAGGTATTGTTGATGAGAAATGGTGTCAAATGCTTTGGATAGGTCTAGAAATAAGAACAGAGAGAAGATGACACTTATTTCTATGTAATAAAAAAATAGGCACTATTCTAATCAGAAGCAATAGTGCCTCTCAACTGTACTGATTTTTGCAGAATGCTTAGATTTTTGCCTCATATTTTTTGCCCGTTTTTCATAAAATTGTGGTTTTCTGGCAAATTAGTGTCAAATCATTAAAGACTGAAGTTAGAAAAGCATGACAGACATTTCAGTTTTAGACTTCATACACTTCAGAAAATTCTTGCTAATGCAAACCCTGTTATTCTATTAACTTTCTAAGTTTGTAAGAGCAATATTTAAAAATTGACCCTATTTTTGGGCCTTTGTCTCACTTTTATTTATGTCTTTGTCCAGATTTCTTGCTCTATGAAACCGAGAGGTATGATTGCATCATTTTTTCTGTGCAACTGGATCAGCAGGATTTGAATTATATTTAAATACACAGAATGACACCTCTTCTGTATTTATTTATTTATTCATTTGTTTACTATCTGACGTATCATTAACAATGGCAGATCTATCAGGGATGCACTACATTTTTGACATTTTTAATACTATACTCTGTAAAATTACCACCAAGAGCATGCTTACCACACAGGTTGTAAAACAAAAATATCTTATTATGTCCCACCCACACAACCTTAAATTTTAAATCTCTGACCTCCCATATCTGTTTGAAAAGGCTAATTAAAAAAACATTGATTAGTCTATTCCAGCCCTATGGCATCATGGTTAAGCCACGATATTTCATTCTATCAAAATGAGTTTATCTTGTACAATACCTTATTTCTGACTCCTTGTGCATTTGTCTACCTGCTAGGCAATAAGGCAGAGGCTCACAGAAGAAAGTCATAGATGATTTGCTCCATGGAAATGCTTAGAAGCTTTTTCTGCATATATCCATTAATTTAACTAATATAAACTGAGCAGTGTCTTAGTAAATTTCATTTATATTTTCCCTCAACTACCTGTTTGGATGTTTTATATTAGTTTTGTTGTTGAACACAACATGCTAGATGCTTAAACAGAAATTATGAAACTGGGATTTCTAAATATGCTAAGCCTGAAAATAAAATCTAAATATAATCTTTGCAGAGGTGGACTATTTGGTTAATGAAAGTTGTGTTGTTTTTTACCCATATCCTTAAATAAATGTCATACGTCAGTGGTTGTGCCTCTTACATTACAGATGTAATATATTTGGCTTTAATGTGTCAAAGTGGATATAAGTTATTCAAATTTGACTGTGGTGCATGTTGCCAAGTCCTTTCTGCCACATGGTACCACACATTCTGGAAGGTGTTTGGGTATTCTGAACTAGCGGTAATAGAGCCTACTTTAATGTTGTCTTCATATTTCATTAATATGACTTCCTTTTGTTATTTTCTTGCCTTCATTATAAATACAAAAAGATGTTGGCATAAGTCTGACAACACATCTTATAGTCCCTCACCCATCTTACCCTCCCTTCCCTGTCCATAGTGCAGTAATGAATCTAGCTATAATGATTATAACAAAAGGGTCCAGCTGCTTCGTGATCATCAGATTAAGATATTATAGTCAACATTAACTGAAACGTATAAGAATTCAAGAAATGCAATGTCAACTTCCAAAGCTGGATTGTGGTCAAATGATGCTTAGGCAGGGTAATGGATCAGGCCCCCTGCCCACAGCCCACCCTCCATCCCCCACAGCCATTCCAGTGTCCCATTATTTGGCTATTTCTCCCATTTTCCATAAACACTGTTCAAACCTGTCAGTGTACATAGTATTTTCTTCTTTACTTCAACGATTTCACATATTTGGATTTAATTTAAAACTTTTATTTCAAATTTTATAGAACAGACACTGATAGCCATTTTCTAAACAAAACAAGATAGTATCACAGTAAAACCAGAATGAACAACAGTAAACTTCTCTGCCCTTGAAACTCACATTTATTGAAACTTTAATTGAAACCTGCATTCAAAGAAAATGCATCTGGTTAGTGATATATTAAGTTTACCTTTGGGTCTTTCTCAAAACATAGGCCCCTTCCACACATTTTTTAGGTCCATGCACATTTGTAGATCTGAACATTTTTTCCAGTAAGCAATGATCAAGTACTCACTGTCTCCCCAAAAGGAATTTCTACCCCTCCATTTGGGATCAGCTAACTTCCCCAAATGTGCTTTGGCTGCATCCTTGCTTCCTTCCTGAAGCATTTAAAGGCTGCATGAGTACCATCACATACTGAATAAACATGCATGAATTTGTAAGCTAACCATTGTTTTGGTTATTATTAAAAACACAATACAGTTTCTCTGAAGCTGTGCGTTCATCCCTGAACATTGAAGGCTATATTTGTTCCATTGTAATGCATCACCATATCTGCAAATGAAGCAGTTCCCATCTCAGGGTCTTATCTATGGCCATCAGCCTTCTAAGCCTCCTATCATACTGGGTTCAACCCTGACCATCCCTTGCATATATGCATCATGTATGGTTTGGTAATAAGACAGCAGTAGAATAGCTTACTCTGGATTCTTTTCCAGCAAAACTGCCATAAAACAGATACAGTCTAGCACACAGGTGAACCATGCCTTGGCCAAATATCTAAATGATTTGCACTTGCTCAGAGCTTCTATCACAACTACTAGTTTAATGGTCCCTGGCTCATCTTGTACTGTTATCCTCCCTACCCCTCTGATGTCCAGCACAACAAAAATTTCAACAAACTCACCTCCCCAAATTTTCTCTTTAATTGCCTGTTGCATGTGAGGTGCTTTCAGTTCATATTGTTAAGAAGCTGCTGCAGTGGCCAGCTCTGACTTGGTCACCCCATCAATAGTTTGCAATACTCAACCTATCAGGAATGCTTGATGAGTCATCATTGCTCCTCTTCTCTCTCCTGCTCTGTGCAGATCTGCCCCTTAGCCAGTCTTAAAATATTTAAAATCAGAAAACCCCAACCTGGACTTCACCATTTCAAGGCTTGCTTCATCCAAAGATTCAAAAAAGGAATCAATGCTTTCTTCATTTACATTCAGTGTACCTATATTCCTGAGGTCTCGCTGAATACTTTCTTCTCCACTGCATTCTGGTAAGCTTCTAACAATCTTGTGCTGTCCTGGATTTCAATGGTCCACTTTGGCTGATATCATTGGACCTGCTGGACCCCTTCTTCTAGACCTTTGTTGTCTCTTCCTCTTCTGCCCAGTGGTCACTTCCTGACTGGCTCATCCTTTTGTTTGTCTATACTCTGTTAACAGTTCCATTGCCTGAGACATGAGGAATTGCAGCATGGCTTCGGAGGAGGCATTTTCCACAATCCTGAGTCCCTGACTGCAGATAAAGAAATGACAAAAGAGTGTGACATCATTATTAAGCAACAGGGACAATTGGTAGGATAGCACATCCTCTTGTTAAAGTTAAATCTTGTGGGTGGATTTATGATAGGGATAAAACAGAGGATGGCTCCATCCATATAGGAAGTGGTGAGATTATCAGCCTCCCCCTTCTGAATATACTGATATTAACTATGAGTAGCGGGGGGGGGGGAGTGATTACCCACTGAAGCTAAATACCTTGCCCTTTCATCCTCAAAAAGTCCCTAAAGGTGTGTTTTCCCTGACCTCTTTTTCTTCTTCTTCTCTCTCTCTCTCTCCTTTTTTTTTTTGAAAAGCGCAGTCATTCACACAGTGGTGCATTTTACCTTGTTTGTTCCTATTAATGTATCTGATAAAAAATCATAAACTTAACAAATATCTTTGAAAAATTAATAACAAACCCTATCCACTGTGTAAAAGTCACCATACATAAGTCAGACTCAGTAAATAGGTATAATCTTGTTAGAATCTTAATAGGCATCAAAGGAGTTGTAATTGGTGGGCAACAAAAAATAACTGCTTTTATCTATAAGTCATATGCTTGTTTTTTTCCCTTGTTTTCCATTAGCTGGCTAATACTTACTCCATCTTTGGAAGAACCAATAAGGAAACTGCAGTTAACAAACCAAGCCCATCTGAAATGTATTACCCACTTTAACCCAGCTGCAGTTGCAACCTCTTCTATACTCTAAAACGTCATCTGGCTCTGTATGTTCTTCTCATGCACCAGTTCAGTCTGAAAATAAAACTGTTTTCTCATAATCTGATGACAGTAACCAGGATTATTTACTTGAGTGGGAAAATAATGTATTATAGCTGAATTCTTCTTCCAGTAATATCAGTGTTTCCCCTTAAGAGTCATGGGAACATTGTCATAAGTAGCTGGAACAGTTTACATTTTTTTATTTGCTGTTCTATCCCTACTCCTTTAGTCTGAATAAAGACACATATTTCCACTGAAGAACAAGTTACTGCTATAGTCTGCAGTGTCCTGGTTCCTCTGCTTATCATTTACTATGACTCAGTATTTCAGAATTCTGAAGAAGTCCACCTTAGTATGGATGAAAGCGCTTAATACTTATGAAATACCTATGAGTTTTGTTACCATAATGGTTTATTAAAGAACGCATTTTTATTCTACTTCGATTTCACTCATTGTGCATCTGTAGTAGAGTGTCCAGTTTACGTTTGGTAGTATTGTCACTTTGCATTTTTCCTACTGACTTATACTTTTGTAATGTTCTATTTTGTAACTTTAATTATAATTGCAAATTGGAGCTTTTCTCCCCAGGACTCCATTTAAAACGGGCTCCTCGTGGTCTAATGGACCATCCTGGCAAACAAACTGCAAATAAATAAATAAATAATTTATTGTTTGTTCCCAATGGTGTAGTCAAGATTTCTGGAGTTTATACGTTAACTTCTATAGCAAAATAAATCACCTTTCAGATTGCAGTTCCCACAAAGCAAGTGCAGCTACAACTCTGATATGTTGTTGTGTAAACACCTTTTCAGTACCGTATGTTCTACTGATAAGTTTGCCCTACAGTTTAAAGAAAATGTGGTGATCATTCAGTCTGGATCTGCCACCCAAAAATAAATGAATAAATAAATAAATAAACAAGCAAGCAAGCAAACAAACAAACACACATCTATATACTTGTTTATCACATTTAAATCTGCCCCAATCCCTAAGTGTTGGCAGTTTGGTGGGACTGCATATCAAATATGCACATATGAAACTACAAAACCAGAAGTGTTTGGCATCTAACAGGGCTAATATATTCACATTGTCTGATAATTCTTCATTCACATTGCCTGATTATTCTTCATCAAGTCTTTTTATCATAGGTCCTTGATTGAGGAATAAATCTGGAAAATCCATAAACTCACCAGCTGGTTAGACTTTGCACCAAATAATCTATATTATAAAAGATTATTAAAGTATTGGCCAGGATTTGTAATGAATTAACAGCCCTTTTTGCATTTATTGGGAACTGGTTTCTCCGCAGGAGGTGGGCAGCTATCAGGTATCATTTCTCAACCCTAGGCAAAGATATTTATCAGTAATTTTGAGAGAAGTTTCATGTATAGTCTATACAGAAGATCACACTATTATGTATATGAAATAAATTAATAAACTTGCTATTGTTCAATAAATGCAATAAAACTGAGGCCAGTAATTTTACCCATCTACTACATCAAAATAACTAGGGGACCAAAATGTTGTTAATCTGGAAATAGTATTAGAAGGATTGAGGAGAAGGAATACTAAGATAATGTATTTAGAAAGAAAATTATCTACTGCATGTTTACATGCTTTAAATGCACATCTCCCTCCTTTAAAAAAATAATTACTAAGGAATGAGTTTATAATAACAAAACTTACAACAAAGTAAGACAAGTTTGGGGTGAGATCAGAGGAAGTTACTGAAAGGCTGTTACTGGTTATTAACTCACAGCCTTGAATCAAGCTAAAAACACAGTGGTAAAGTAGGATGCTCCCTAGAGAGTGGCAGAGAGGTATCCAGGGAATTGTGGGTATGACAGTGAAACTGAAAATAAAGGAACAAATAACACGTACTCTGTTACTAAATATAGATTTTTCTGTACCTTTTGTTGAATAATCTGGAAAATGTTATTTAATTATGTATCCTTTGCTGACCAGATAAGTCCCACTAGGCTAGTAGACTCTTTTCTGGGGAGACCCAAGGTGGTATTACTTACAGAAAAATTGGCAAGGATATCAGGGAACTTCCCCTATTCTTTTCAGTAAGTACTGTGGAATATTTTACATCTACCACCAACTCAAGCAGATGGGGTCTTGACTTTAATGCCTCTTCTAAAGGATAGCACACTCAGGGGTACAGCACCCCTCTTATGCTGCACTGCAGTGCCAGCAATCAATCTACCAGGTGTGAGAATCTATGCCACAGCCTTATGCACCAAAAGGTAAATGCACTACCTGTTGTGCCCCTGACAGTCCATATGGAGAATGATATAAACTGGCAAGAGACTAAAAAAATATTACCCACATTTTTCATACAAGAGGTCATTAAATATAGGTGAGTTAGTTTCTGTTAAAGTTCCTTTGCATAGGAATGTGGGTACATGTATGGGTATGTCCAAGTTTATGAGATAGAACATTGTAATGTTAAATTGTAAAGAAGTAAGGATAAAAGCTAGACATCTGAAATTCAGCCAGTACTTTACATGTCAAATAAATATGTTTTTTGGCATTAAATGTAGGTGTGCGAATGTAATATGATATATTGGACAAAGCAGCATGACTGATGCACTTCTACTATGAGTTGTTGAGTTACAAGTCACTCTAGAACCAACCCAAAGAGCACAACTGTTCAAGAAATCAAAATGCTGAAAACATTAAATGCAAGTGTTTTTGCATACCCCATGTGGCAAGCAAGCCCCCAGCATTCCCCAAACTTATATAAACAAACTCCACAGTTGCATAAACATGAAGCAGAGATAAATATCCTAAAAGGAAGGTATTACTTCCAGTGTGTATCTTATAAACATACCGGTAGTGATTTCATACAGAAAACAGTGATCAGGGAGCTTAACTCTGCCAAGCTATGTCCTGCAAATTGGTTTCCCTGTGTTATGTAAGTTGATGAGCAAAACACAAGCCCATTATGTAGACAGTAAAGCTTTGCATAGTCCAATAGCATCTCACACTGCTGAATATAATAATGGAACAAGTAATGCATTTAATTCTTAATGCTAGACAGTGCATCTGCCTAGTGGAGGAGGAGATAGGGTTAGGGCAATAAGGGTATTAAATGAACTAAAAGCCCATTTGATCTTGAAATTTAATATCATGTCCCCTAAGGGGACTGAAGTTATGTATGCCATGGTAAAATATGATATGAGATACAAAATAATGATTCAGTATATTGTTTTATGTGTTGATATAATCTCAGAATGTAACATTTTTGGGAAACTTAACATGTTGTATGTGTATTAAAGTATTTAGCGTACATATTTGATTTATTTAAAGTGTAATGTCTGAGAACAATAGAACATAGGCACAGTTTATAGATTTGATTGTTTGACCAGACACTTTGTTCATAGGTTCATAGGTTCATAGGTAGGTACTAGGCTATCGGCCCAAGGGCCTATGTAAGCCTAGCCAGCAAGGTTCCATAGCTTACGCCACCCAAGAAAGTTATTTTCCTGTGCCACTGTCGAGTAGAGACACAGAAGTGATCCCCAGGGTGTATTTCCTATTTCCCATCCACTCATCAAGATTTTTCTTGAAGAGTGCTAATGAAGAACTTTGCTTGACATAGATGGGTAGCTTGTTCCAGAGTGTAGGAAGTCTCTGGGGCAGGAATCTATCCCTCCAGCATTTCCTGTTTATTGTGGTGACAAGGTTTAGGTCCCTAGAGCATGTAGCTTGGATGGATTGGGATTTCTTTAGGTGTAACATGTCCAACAGCTCTGGGTTTGATATAGCTTTATATGTTAGGCAGAGATCACCTCGGAGTAGGCGATATGTTCTTAATATTAAATTGTTTTGTGAGTGTCATTAATGAATGAGAATCTATGTTTCTTTAAAACATCTAACTGATGAAACAGTGGGATGTTATTTAAGTGCTGTTTCCAGTGAAAAAAGTTACCCCCTCAAGAGTGTTTCTCATCAAAGTACCAGGGAGGAATATACTTTATTACAGCTTCTCAAGGTGTTCCACAGGGTTCATTGTTGAATCCCTTGTTTATTTAACTTAGTTGTTTGTGTCACTAAATAAGCCTGAATGCTTGCTGTAAATTCACAGATAATGCATATGTATAACTAACTCTGTCTGATATCAGGAAATACGACTTCCTTCAAATAAAGTTGGATAAATAAGTCCCATGGTCATTTAACAATAACTTAAGCACTGACACTAAAAAGAGCAATGTTCTTAACATTGGTAGTTCAAAAAGCTACACCCATATACTGTTGATGGTAACATTGTTTAAGAGGTTGAACATTGTATGGATTTAGGTATTATTATATTCAGTAACTTCTCTTTCAGTGCACATTAGCAATACAGCTTTAGAAAACAGTACTTGTGATAATACTCATCATGAATTCCATTTCCTTGTGAGCTCCGAAATTATTGATACTCTTATCCCCTGCACTTATTCAGCGAGGTATTTAATATGGCTCCACCTTTTGTATGTAAGTTGCTTAAGAAATAAGAAAAGTAATAAGAATTTGCCCTACTCTAAAAGGAGTGAAGTTTATATGTATTTTATCTACTACAGTCTAAACAGGAAATTTAGACATATGTCAAGGCATAGCATAGGCAGTGTCACTACATTCAACATTAGTATATTGTCACATAGACATTTTATTCAAAAGAATGGCATCTTGGTACATATAGATTTTGCAAGATTCAGCTTAAAGAATAAAATGTTCTATATGAAGGCTGCAAAATTATGGGATGGGCTCCCGAGGAAGTAAAGTTAGTTTCAGCTATGTCCACACTTAAAACAAAGTCGACTGGTATATTGATAAATTCAAATTTATATTCAAACATTTACTTGCAGGATGCAAACTTTTTGATGGCCCACTTTTAGGCTGTAAGTTGGTTAGTTTACCTTTGAACAGAAGTGTTCTGAATGGTTAGATGGCCTGCAGAGCAGCTGTGTATTATCACAGAAGTACAAATGAACTGCAGTCAGCATGCATTTTAAATGCTGTATTTTTCTCCCCTGTTCATAAAAAAATCTACATGGTGTTTTTTTGGCTTCCCAGGAACTAAAGTGATACTTTTATAGTGAAGTATGCAGAATGCCATTATGAATTAGTGTCGACTTAAGCCTATATTGTTATCTCTCTGCTTTTGTAAAAGTGGAAGGAAATTGCTGAAAGCACAGTTTTTTGAAAGGAGAAATACCATCAATGCTGATGCCATAGTTGGCTGCGTAAGCTAAAAGGCAAAAACATATGCTGTTTCCACACTTTGGAAAAACATGCATGTCTTCTTTTATAAATAGCTAATATAAGCTGTATGATGTTAGTGTCATTTCTGCTTTATTAGTTTTCCATGTCTATAATATAGTAACTGCAGTCTCCTCTCTCCGCATCACATTAATTCCCTGCTTGCAGAACATTATGCCTCAGAGCAGCTAATTGTAACCACCGCTCAAGGCTGGCAGTTATAAGGTGTCCAATTTAATGACTATCACCTGCTTTATATTGTACTGCCATGCAAGCAGAGCACAAACATCTTAGCTGCTGTACTTTGGTTTCCTTTGCATCATGTCCAGAATGTTGACAGCTTCTACCACGGTGGCTTCTTTTGTTACATTATCAACCGTGTGAGTTTCTGTACTTCCAGCTTTCAGTTCAGATGGTAAACTGAGTTTTTTTTTCTCCATTAGATAATATCAGATGCAGTTAGCAGCTAATGTTACTAACTGTGACTTCTGATTCTGCCATTGCCTGACCCACCATAGCAGTAATGATTTGTTTATAAATGTGTCAGTACTATGAGCATCAGAAGTTTGCTACAGCTATGCATTCTCTAGAAAGCACTCCTGGCACTGCTTAACTTTATAGAAATATGTTAACCACAAGTAGATTTGGTTTTACTTATGTGGCTACACAATTATCCCAGACTCCAGGTTTCTTATACTGCACTTCTAATGTCTGCGTTTGATGTACTTATGTCTGAAAACAGGCATACATATGTATAATTACACTCAGGGCCACTGTGTGTGTCCCTTATGCTAAGCAGTTTTAAGAGGTCCCATAAACTATACACTTCTAGTCTGACTTTTGACATTCCAACTCATGATGATTTTGACTTTGATTATAATTGGCATTTGAATGTTTTATTATGATTATTATTTGTATAACACAGATAATTCATGATCCTGAAATCCTAAAATCAGCTGCAAGGCAATTGTGAAGTCATGGTTCATGTCTGTGCATCATTTGTTGAAATACACACTTAATATGCAAATGCAGCCATCTCTCTTTAGCAATAAACACTGACATTGACTTTACTGTGTGCTTTAGAAATGCATGGACGCCTTAATGAGGCAACCTATTTTGCTACATGATAGAGATACACAATAATACTTTGACAATGAGTAGCTAGACAGCACGGTGCACTAAAAGCACTGCAGTCTGTTGAAAAAATAATATTTTACGTGAACTGCACCAGAAGAATAAGCAGTTATCAGCGAAGAGCACGGTGTAGGTCACTACCCTGTGTGTCATGTGTGTGTGGATCTCCATGTATGATGCATGGAAACACGGCTGCCATCTGTTAGACAGTAAATTGAATCTATAACCCCCTGTGAGCCTTTGCTAACCTGGTTTCAATGCAGCAGCATGTGGTCTTAATATTTTCTCCCATTATCCCTTCAGGAAACAATAAAACCCTTCATGCATCACACGTCATACACACCCTGGATTTCAAACACCATAACAGAAAATAGAAATTGAAAGAAAAAGTAAGAGTACAAACAGTGTTCCTGTCTCCGTTACCACATACCTTCTGCATACAAACTTTCTTTTGCTTTTTCATCCATATAGCATATGTCACTATAATTGCTAGGACATACACATTTATGAGGCCTTCTGATGTGTGAAATTGCTCTCAAATGAGTGATGTTACATCAATATCATTGATGTTCTTTCTGTCTCTGATTTGCTTTCTTCTGCTGTACATCAGTCATTTTCCTCTTACTAATTAAGTGCTTTAATAGTTTATATGTAGCTTGTAACTGAATCATGCTGGTACAGCTACTTCACTTACAATGACTGCTAAAAGTCTGACTAGATATTCTTTCTTTCTTTATTATTATGACAGGAGAAAAAAATATCATAAAGCAGATGGCAGCCATCGATTACATACTGTTTAAGATGCGTAGCATTCGAAACATTTGCATGCTTTTTCTTTTCTTGAAATGCATGACTAACATTAAAGTTATATACTCAGTTCTGTGCATCTCCAAAAGTAAATTACAAAGATGCAGCCTGCAGATAAAATGTTTTGAATGGTTCCAATAGTCAAACTGTGAAGTTAATAAATTATTGGAAAAGGAAG
Organism: Protopterus annectens; assembly: GCF_019279795.1. NCBI lineage: Eukaryota > Metazoa > Chordata > Ceratodontiformes > Protopteridae > Protopterus > Protopterus annectens. The sequence continues at coordinate 232,693,837 of NC_056751.1, read as the reverse complement.
ATTCTGTGCTGACTGCATTTAAGAAAAATGAGGTTTGAGCACAAACCAATTTGTCATGGGACATCTTTGATGTTTGAAGGTAGGTGAGTAAGGGGGGTGGGTTGAGGCTGGGTTAGGGATTAAGAAGGGATTGTAAGCTTAGTATGAGTTAAGACTGGGTAGGGAAGAGTTAATTTAGTGAAGGAAGGAGGGAGGAAGTGATGTAGGGGTATGGTGGGGCTTAGAGTAGTTTTGTGTGTGGGTAGTTGGTTTAGAGAGCACATTTTGACGTGATTTTTGTTACAGGCAGTTTTACGTTCATGATGACCTGTAGGTACTGTGTGTGCAAGTAGGCCTTGTATTAGTAGTTGTGTGCAAGAGGTGGATAATAGTTGGTAGCAAAGGTCTGGGAGATATATACATATATATGCATACATATATATATGTGTGTGTGTGTGTGTGTGTGTGTGTGTGTGTGTGTGTGTGTGTGTGTGTGTGTTGTTCAGTGTCAGCACAAGTTAGGTGTTGTGGTAGGAGTTTTGGTAAAGGGGGACATGTTGACTGATAAGGGTAATGGGCCGGATGTTGTTGTGTCTTTCGGATTTTCCCGGTTAGGGGTCGCCACAGTGGAACTCCGGTCTGCTAATGATTGGTAGTTGATTTTTATGTGCCGAGTTACCAGCCCTGATGCACAACCTTCAACAAAGGTACGCCCATTCATGCATGTCTCCACGCAGAAGACGCTCTAGCTGTGAATCGAACCAGACAGCATCTTACTGTGAGGCGACAACGCTACCGCAGCACCCGCTACAGTGGGCTAGATGTAGAAATGTTAAAAAAATGTAAAATGTAAATATGTCAGAAACAACACAGTAACAACAACAATAATGCAGGTATAGGTCAGGTAAAGGATATACTGCCACTTAGTTGAGGAAGTTCACTCATATTTCCCTCATGTTAACTCTTCCCCTTGGCTAGGAGTAATACCATTTCAATCTGGCCATTAGTGGTTTGGATGTTTGCCGATGGTAAGTTTCTGCAGGAGACAGGAATTTTGTAGAATCAGAGTGCTGTAAATGGTGTATTTATTCTTGTCCTGCATCTTCCTAAAGAGACTGTGAGAAAGTGTTTTATATCCTTAGCTACATGTTTACACTGTATTGTTTGTAAATTTGTAGGTGCATTTGTATATGATATTTTTTTAGTCTTTTGTCTTTGCTAAGGCATCTCCTGGTTTGCGAATTATTTGCCAGGTTCATTGGTGGTAGTGGTACCATGTTGTGATGTTTGGGTACTGGGATGGGTCTAGCAATGGTGTGACTGCCTTTTCGCAGGCTTCCAGTTCTATGTTGTAATGGCTGCATGCCACACATGCATGGTGGGATGTTAAGCAATTAATGAAGGTAGCATGCTTGTGTGGACAGTCGATCGACTACTCATCAGACACCAGTTACCAATCCAGTTTTCATACCTTTCAACTGTCCAGATTTTTTCAAAATGTCCTTATTTTGGCTCATATTTGTGGTCTGTTCCCTATAAAATCCGTGGTTTCTGACGAATCAGTGGGATGATCAGAGGATTAACTTTGCTAAGTAATGGCATACATTTGAGGTTCAGAAACTGTATGTTGAAACAAACCCTGTTACTCTAGCAACATTCTAAGTTTATACAAGAAATAGTTAAAATATGTCCCTATTTTGGTCCTTTGTACCCCCATTTTGTTGGGCTTTGTTCAGATTTTGTGCACTAAGAGGTTGAGAGTTATGCCAGTTTTGTGGAATTTTGCTGGGGGAGAAGTCTTAGTCAGTGCAGAGCTTTAAGGCTGTGACTGGAAGTTCCTGTGTTTTTCCCTGAGCCCTCATGTTATCGGCTTTCTGTCCTAAACTTACATTTTTCCTGACAAATAGGGGAGTTGCACTGTGAGGATCCGATGAGGGCTTGGGGGTGAGAGCCCCTTAGACCAGACTATACATTGGGGTTTCAGACTAACCTGCATGCTAGTAAGAGGATGCCATTTTTAAAGAGTTGTTAGGGTTTTCTTCAGGAGAGTTGCTTTATATATAAAAAAAAAAAAACAACAACAACAAAGAAATGGCAGCATTTTCAAGAGTAGCTGGGCAGGAACCATGTTATGTTACTAAGAACCTGTTTTGGGGGCTGTCAAGCAGGATTCCTGTTATATAATCGACGATGCATTCCTTCAAATGCATCTTGATTGAACTTGAAAACATGAAACAGCAAAATAACAAAACGGCATATAAGCAATTTCTTTCCCTGGGAAAGAAATCGCTTGGCCGCCTCAGTTACTTTGCCATTTTCCTCACTGTAGTGCGATCTTGGAGTTGGTATATTTAAGTAGGGGTGTGTGGGGGGCACAGACCCCACATAGGGGGTGTGGGGGCAAAGCCCCCCACTTTGTGTAATGTTTTGAAGTTTTTATTGTTATTTTTTTATTTTTTTGTGGAACAGAGATTTCTTTTCCCTGGGAAAAAATCACTGTTCCGAGTGTTCGGGATTGTAAGCTTTTGCTTACATGGGGTCAATAAATCAGCGTTCACTTTTTTAAGCATTCGCTGATTTAATATAGATCCGTCAAGCAGTGAGACTCTGGTGACAGTGGAACAGGGATGAGCCAGTGGGAAGAGAAGGCAACCAACGAAGGGCAAGCAGGCAGCCAGAGAGAAGAGAGCATGTCAGTCACAGTTGAGAGAAGTGGTTGCAATGGAGTCTTCCGCCGTGGATGCAGCACATGTTGTTCCTGCAGGTAATGATATGTTAGTGGCAGGTTCAGTAGGTATATGAGACATGGGGCAAGGAGATCCCAGCCTGGATGAAGGCAGTGGAATGTCCAGTCAGGAGACGGGAAACCTTGCATATGTTTTTTGAGAGCTGGCAGAGTCTAGGTGGAGAGGGGCATTGTTTCAGGGAGCAGGCTTCTGAATTGGATAGCCTACACGTGTGCAGAGGTAGTTTGGCATCATCCATAGAGGGTACAGATTCCCACTTGCAGGAGGTGGGGTCGGACTTTGGGTTTTGGCCAAGTGATTGGTTGGTAGGGGAATGGGGCGGTATTCCTGACCCATCATATACCTTCTTCAGTCAAAGAAAAGATCTGGAAGGGGGAGTATGTTGATATTTTTGATTTAATTGACATGGATGGTATCCATCATTTACTGGAAGCAGAATCTTTGAACAATAAAAATCTCCTGACAGCCTTAGCTGCCCTGGGGTGAACACAGGTGGCAAAAATGTAACCCAGAACATGGGAAAAATGGGTGTTGGACTTAGTGTACTATATGGCAGTTTAGTTGCAGAAGATAGTACGTTGGTTATTCCAGCCTTGGAATATTTCTTGACAATACAGGAAGCACAATGACTGTGGCCTGGTAATACTAGGTTGTCCTACAGTCAGAGGTTTCACAAGAGGAAGGTGATCAATCAAACCCTGTTTTGGGAGGTGAGGCACATGGACAGATAGCTGGCCACTATGATGGACAGCTTCAGTGTAGGTAATGGGGAGTTAAGGTAGAAGGAAAAGGGGTTGGGGTGTGTTGGGCTTTTAACGCAGGAGGATGTTCATGGGTGGCAATATGTTTTTGCACACTTGCTCAACACGCAGCAGTACAGTGTGGCTGGCGAGAAGGTAATATGGCTAGTCAAGCTTCATTTTCCCCTTCTAGTGGGCTACAGGCTGGTTTTCAGGGATTCCAAAATATGCATGGTAGGGGGACATTTTGTTGGCAGAGAGGTGGGAGTGTCTTTCGGGTGGCAAGGTGCAAGTGTTGCAAGTCATGCAACAGCAATATGTAGCAGTGGTGGAGGAGCTAATTGAGGGATTTTCTAGAGGATTCCCTATTAAATCAAAGGTGGAAGGTGATGGAACAGTTGTTAAGCACTTGAGATTAGTGCAGGGGAGGGAAGATATTTTGGAAGCTTTGGCAGAGAAGGAGTGTCAGGCAGGTGGGATACTGGGTCCATTTGATAGCCCCCACTTTTGACAATTTCAAGGTTTTGCCATTGGGCTTGGTGCCTAAGAAGAAGGTGGGTGAATTGCAGATGACTCACCATTTGTCTTACCCAGAGGGGAACTCCATAAATGATTTTATTTCAGTAGAAGACATTAAGGTGAGTTACGCATCATTGGATGACATGGTGTGTGTCATTAGGGGATTTAAAAATCCGTAGTTGATGAAGGTGGACATTGAATTTGCTTTCTGACTTTTATCGGTATGGAAGGAGGATTGGCCACTGTTGGGCATGGTGGTTGTGAGCAAGTGTTATTTTGACAAGGCTATGCCAATGGGATGTTCCATAGCCTCAAGTTTTATTTTGACAAGGCTATGCCAATGGGATGTTCTATAGCCTGTGCTACTTTTGAGAAGTTTAGCAACACTTTACACTGAGTTTAGCAGCAGTGGGTGGACACTCAAAGGGCAGTTCATTATTCGGATAACTTCCTCTTAATAGGTGAAGGGCATAAGGGAGCTCTGGCAGGTATACCGGAGTTTGTGAAGATGTGTGAAGAACTGGGGGTCACATTGGCTAGACAGAAATTGGAAGGTACAGTAAAGTCATTAGACTTTCTAAGGCTGTTGGTGGATGTGGAACGCAAATTGTTTTGTCTACCAATGGAGAAGATAACTTATTTGAAAGAAAAAGTAGCCTGGGTGATGGTTAGGGAAAAGGTGTAGGTTTAGGATGCTATGGGGCTTTTAGGACTTCTGAATTTTGCATGTTGCGCTGTTCACTTGGGTCATACTTTTGTAGGTCTGTGGCTTTTCTGCTGAAACGAGGGAAAAGTGAGCACCATTGGGTAAGACTCGGTAAGTTGACATGGGATGATTTAGCTCTTTAGTTGTCATTTTTAGAGCAGTTTAATGGAGTTTCCTTTTGGCAGTTGGAGTGGGTTGGTCAATGGGATTTGCAGTTCTTTACAGATGCAGCAGAGGGTCTTACTATAGGGGCATTTTTTGGGGGTAAGTGGTTTGTAGTTCTGTGGCCAGCTTAGTGGATGGATGATTTGAAGAAGGATGTTGCTTTTTTAGAGTTAATGCCAATCTGGGCTGCAGCTGTGGTTTGGCAAGAGTGATTGAGGGGAAGAAGGGTTATGTTTAATTTGGACAACAGTGCAGTGGTTCATGTTTTACAGGTGAAGATGGCTGAATAGTTACTGTTAGTTTTATGTAAGTTAGTTTTACAGAGTTTGCTGATTAACTTTTCTTTTGCAGGTGTGCATATGCTAGGTGCTGGGAATGGGCTTGCTGACAGTTTGTCTAGCCTTCAGTTTTCCAGGATTTGGCAGTTAGCTCCAATGGCAGTGGAGGAACCAGAGGCAGTGCCAGATGAGGTGTGGAAGATTGGGTTGCAGTGACCAGGAGGTTGGTGGAACAGTCCTGGTGCAGCATCTACCAGGAGGACATACAGTAGGGCATTTGTGCGAATTTGATAGATTTATTTTACAGCTGCCTGAGGAGGAGGGAGTCTGGTCAGAAGAACTGTTGTGATATTTAGTTTGGGCTTGTGTACAGGGTTGGGCAGTGCAGTTGGTTAAGGTGGACTTGACTGCAATCAGTATATTTGCTCATGTGGCAAGTTTGCATGATTTACCTAATCCTGCATGGTTGAGTGTATGTTGAAAGGATGGCGTAGAGTGGATGACTTGAATAAGGATAAGCGTTGGCTGGTGGCAAGCTAAGTTTTGAAGGTTTTATTATGTGGCCTAGCTTTGGTGAGTGGGGATTCAGTTAATTATGTTTTATGAGTGACATTGAGCTTATGGATGTATTTTGGGTCTTTTATGGTGTCTGAGTTGTTGGGGTCATTGGTTTCAGAGAATGTCATGATACTGCCTGGGGCAGTACACATTTGCTTATGGAAATCAAAAATGAATGAGGAAGGGAGGGGAGCGCAAATAGTTTTGGGGAAGATAGTGGAAAGATAGGTGCAAGCAGATGTGTCCAGTGATTTAGACTAGGAAATTCATAGTGTCTCATAAGGGGAGTTCACAAAATTTGGTTTTCTGATCCAAGGGGCGGAAGGTGATAATGACATGTCAGTTGATAAAGGTAATGAGAGTGCTCCACTGTATGGGTTTTGTGGGTGAGAGGTTTTAAACCCATTCTTTTCAGATGGGTAGAGCCTCAGATTTAGCAAAAAATGTAGTTCTATTGAGGTCATTAAGATGGTGGGGCACTGGTCTTTGTATGCTTTTTTGTCTATTAGATAGTGAATATTGAAACAGTTCATTTTTTTTTTTTTTAGGCAATGAGATTGACATCTTAGGCAGCTCACATGTTTATTGGGCAGTGAGGAGGGCTGCAGTTAGGACTAATGGTTCAGATTTGGGTTTGCATCAGTTCGGGTGGAGAATCAGATAGCATGCCATTAGAGCCCTCAGGTGGAATCAGCAAGAGTTTGTAGCTACACAGTTTCAGGCGGGGCTTCCTCAAGTTTTGGTGGCACATTTGGCAGGAAAAGGCTTGGGTTTAATTCCAAAGCAGCAGTTGGTGTACCAGATAAGGAAGGATTTTGTTGCTTTAAATACGTCGTATCCAAGCATGTGTATTGTGTGGGCAGAGATAATACCTTGTCTGTTTTGAAGGAATTCTAATAGTTTTATGGCAGTGGAGCAGGCATGTCAATTAGTTAACTTTAGACTGGCAAGGCAGTTGGGGGCAGTGGACATTCAGACAACAGAGCACAAGGAGTTTGCTGACAGGGATCTCATGTGGTTCAGAGAGGATGGGGTTCACCTGAATGATTTTGGATTATATTTGTTTAATCTGAACTTAGGTTTATTTTTGGAGGATTTGGTGGAAGCTGATATTAGGTGAGGGGGACCAGCCTGGGTCAGGCTGGTGGGTGGAGAAGAGGGGCAGGCCTGTCCCTCTTCTGTTCCCCCTCTGGTGTTTTTTGGTTTGGTGTAAGGATTTTGGGTTGAAAGTAAGCTGTTGAATGCTGCTTGATATTTAAGAATAAGTGAGCTGGGGAGAGTACATTGCTTATTCAGGCAGGGTGAGTGGAGGTACACTGCCCTGATGAATGGTTAAAGGATATTTTCTTGTGATTAACAAACAAATTGAAATAATTCAATAAAGAATAAAGTTATGATGCAATAAGTTATGTTGTTTATGGATTCAGTATAAGGTTGCCAAAGGTCCATGTTGGTGTGTTGTCTCTTTATTGAAGTGGAATGTGACAAAGTCCAGTTACCACAACATTTTAAAGTATGGCTATGTTTAAATGAACTGTATTAAAACATCTCTTTGTAATTTTGCACTATAAATCATTGTATTGTACATGTATAAATGGCCCCTTTATTTCCATTGATGATGGTGGGCTACATTTTCTATTTTATAAAACTCAGATATAGGAAACTAATAATTCTCTTTATGTATCTTACTAATCAGGCAGATTCTAAAATACTCACGTACACTCTGCTCCTTACAGCTTCCCTCAAAATAAATAAATACTTAAATTAAGATATTTCATGATCCATATGTAATGCCATACCTAAGCATGGATTTTAATGCAGTTAAATTATATACCAGAAATCTGATAATAGAAACCAACAAACCAAACTGGTGCAGATAGGCAACATTTTAACTAATTAATGAAACTCTTTATGTCTGCTTGTTAAATTAACCAGAATACCAGACATTCTTAAAGTTTCAGGGAAGAGTTCCTGAGACACAGAAAAATGGAACCATGGTACTGAATGCAGATTTACATATTTCTGTGTATTATATACTTTGTATTGCTTCTGATGAGGTGTCTGAGTTGGCAGCTGTTTAGTATAATGGTGCTGCTTTACGGCTGTGCATGAATGTCCATGTTTTAAGATAGTCTGAGATGTTTAGAATATGTGCTTGAATATATTAAAAGTTACAGAGTTATCTGTGTCTATAATGCCTTAATGTTCCTGTCTTGCCTGAGTTCTTAAGGTGTGCCCTTTGAACTGGTAACTCATATTAATTCTTTTCATCACAATTTTACCTTAAAAAGACAACTTAAGTTTGCATTCTTGTTTTATGGTTTTGTTTATTTATCTGACAACAGGAAAGGACACAATTAAAGGATGAAGAAAACTAGAAATAAAGCATTTATGCAGGACTGGAACAGAAGGGGCAGGATCAGGTAATCTAAACATCATTAGCATTAACTTTTAGTAATAAAACTGAAAAGAAGAGCTTCATAAAGGGGGAAAGTAGTCAAATCATCAAGAGTGATACTACCATATCACAGTACATCCCAACCATTAGTGATACTACATATCACCGTACATCCCAACCATTAGTGATACTACATATCACCGTACATCCCAACCATTAGTGATACTACATATCACCATACATCCCAACCATTAGTGATACTACATATCACCGTACATCCCAACCATTAGCGATACTACATATCACCATACATCCCAACCATTAGTGATACTACATATCACCGTACATCCCAACCATTAGTGATACTACATATCATCATACATCCCAACCATTAGTGAAACTACATATCACCGTACATCCCAACCATTAGTGATACTACATATCACAGTACATCCCAACCATTAGCGATACTACATATCACCATACATCCCAACCATTAGTGATACTACATATCACCGTACATCCCAACCATTAGTGATACTGCATATCACAGTACATCCCAACCATTAGTGATACTACATATCACCATACATCCAAACCATTAGCGATACTACATATCACCATACATCCCAACCATTAGTGATACTACATATCACTGTACATCCCAACCATTAGTGATACTAAATATCACCATACATCCCAACCATTAGTGATACTACATATCACAGTACATCCCAACCATTAGTGATACTACATATCACAGTACATCCCAACCATTAGTGATACTACATATCACCATACATCCCAACCATTAGTGATACTACATATCACCATACATCCCAACCATTAGTGATACTACCATATCACCATACATCCTAACCATTAGCGATACTACATATCACAGTACATCCCAAACATTAGCGATACTACATATCACCGTACATCCCAACCATTAGTGATACTACATATCACCGTACATCCCAACCATTAGTGATACTACATATCACCGTACATCCCAACCATTAGTGATACTACATATCACCGTACATCCCAACCATTAGTGATACTACATATCACCGTACATCCCAACCATTAGTGATACTACATATCACAGTACATCCCAACCATTAGCGATACTACATATCACCATACATCCCAACCATTAGTGATACTACATATCACCGTACATCCCAACCATTAGTGATACTGCATATCACAGTACATCCCAACCATTAGTGATACTACATATCACCATACATCCCAACCATTAGCGATACTACATATCACCATACATCCCAACCATTAGTGATACTACATATCACTGTACATCCCAACCATTAGTGATACTAAATATCACCATACATCCCAACCATTAGTGATACTACATATCACAGTACATCCCAACCATTAGTGATACTACATATCACAGTACATCCCAACCATTAGTGATACTACATATCACCATACATCCCAACCATTAGTGATACTACATATCACCATACATCCCAACCATTAGTGATACTACCATATCACCATACATCCTAACCATTAGCGATACTACATATCACAGTACATCCCAACCATTAGCGATACTACATATCACCGTACATCCCAACCATTAGTGATACTACATATCACCGTACATCCCAACCATTAGTGATACTACATATCACCGTACATCCCAACCATTAGTGATACTACATATCACCGTACATCCCAACCATTAGTGATACTACATATCACCGTACATCCCAACCATTAGCGATACTACATATCACAGTACATCCCAACCATTAGTGATACTACATATCACCGTACATCCCAGCCGTTAGTGATACTACATATCACAGTACATCCCAACCATTAGTGATACTACATATCACCATACATCCCAACCATTAGCGATACTACATATCACCATACATCCCAACCATTAGTGATACTACATATCACTGTACATCCCAACCATTAGTGATACTAAATATCACCATACATCCCAACCATTAGTGATACTACATATCACAGTGCATCCCAACCATTAGTGATACTACATATCACAGTACATCCCAACCATTAGTGATACTACATATCACCGTACATCCCAACCATTAGTGATACTACATATCACCATACATCCCAACCATTAGTGATACTACCATATCACCATACATCCTAACCATTAGCGATACTACATATCATAGTACATCCCAACCATTAGCGATACTACATATCACCATACATCCCAACCATTAGTGATACTACATATCACTGTACATCCCAACCATTAGTGATACTACATATGACCATACATCCCAACCATTAGTGATACTACATATCACAGTACATCCCAACCATTAGTGATACTACATATCACCAAACATCCCAACCATTAGTGATACTACCATATCACCATACATCCCAACCATTAGCGATACTACCATATCACCGTACATCCCAACCATTAGTGATACTACATATCACCATACATCCCAACCATTAGCGATACTACCATATCACCATACACCTCAACCATTAGCGATACTACATATCACAGTACATCCCAACCATTAGTGATACTACATATCACCATACATCCCAACCATTAGCGATACTACATATCACCATACATCCCAACCATTAGTGATACTACATATCACTGTACATCCCAACCATTAGTGATACTAAATATCACCATACATCCCAACCATTAGTGATACTACATATCACAGTACATCCCAACCATTAGTGATACTACATATCACAGTACATCCCAACCATTAGTGATACTACATATCACCATACATCCCAACCATTAGTGATACTACATATCACCATACATCCCAACCATTAGTGATACTACCATATCAACATACATCCTAACCATTAGCGATACTACATATCACAGTACATCCCAACCATTAGCGATACTACATATCACCGTACATCCCAACCATTAGTGATACTACATATCACCGTACATCCCAACCATTAGTGATACTACATATCACCGTACATCCCAACCATTAGCGATACTACATATCACCGTACATCCCAACCATTACTGATACTACATATCACCGTACATCCCAGCCGTTAGTGATACTACATATCACAGTACATCCCAACCATTAGTGATACTACATATCACCATACATCCCAACCATTAGCGATACTACATATCACCATACATCCCAACCATTAGTGATACTACATATCACTGTACATCCCAACCATTAGTGATACTAAATATCACCATACATCCCAACCATTAGTGATACTACATATCACAGTGCATCCCAACCATTAGTGATACTACATATCACAGTACATCCCAACCATTAGTGATACTACATATCACCGTACATCCCAACCATTAGTGATACTACATATCACCATACATCCCAACCATTAGTGATACTACCATATCACCATACATCCTAACCATTAGCGATACTACATATCATAGTACATCCCAACCATTAGCGATACTACATATCACCATACATCCCAACCATTAGTGATACTACATATCACTGTACATCCCAACCATTAGTGATACTACATATGACCATACATCCCAACCATTAGTGATACTACATATCACAGTACATCCCAACCATTAGTGATACTACATATTACAGTACATCCCAACCATTAGTGATACTACATATCACCATACATCCCAACCATTAGTGATACTACATATCACCATACATCCCAACCATTAGTGATACTACCATATCACCATACATCCCAACCATTAGTGATACTACATATCACAGTACATCCAAACCATTAGCGATACTACATATCACCATACATCCCAACCATTAGTGATACTACATATCACCGTACATCCCAACCATTAGTGATACTACATATCACCATACATCCCAACCATTAGTGATACTACCATATCACCATACATCCCAACCATTAGCGATACTACCATATCACCGTACATCCCAACCATTAGTGATACTACATATCACCATACATCCCAACCATTAGCGATACTACCATATCACCATACACCTCAACCATTAGCGATACTACATATCACAGTACATCCCAACCATTAGCGATACTACATATCACCATACATCCCAACCATTAGTGATACTACATATCACTGTATATCCCAACCATTAGCGATACTACATATCACAGTACATCCCAACCATTAGTGATACTACCATATCACCATACATCCCAACCATTAGTGATACTACATATCACAGTACATCCAAACCATTAGTGATACTACATATCACCATACATCCCAACCATTAGTGATACTACATATCACCGTACATCCCAACCATTAGTGATACTACATATCACCATACATCCCAACCATTAGTGATACTACATATCACCATACATCCCAACCATTAGCGATACTACATATCACAGTACATCCCAACCATTAGTGATACTACATATCACCGTACATCCCAACCATTAGTGATACTACCATATCACCATACATCCCAACCATTAGCGATACTACATATCACAGTACATCCCAACCATTAGCGATACTACATATCACCATACATCCCAACCATTAGTGATACTACATATCACTGTATATCCCAACCATTAGCGATACTACATATCACCGTACATCCCAACCATTAGCGATACTACAAATCACCATACATCCCAACCATTAGTGATACTACATATCACTGTATATCCCAACCATTAGTGATACTACATATCACCGTACATCCTAACCATTAGCGATACTACATATCACCATACATCCCAACCATTAGTGATACTACATATCACTATACATCCCAACCATTAGCGATACTACATATCACCGTACATCCCAACCATTAGTGATACTATATATCACCATACATCCCAACCATTAGTGATACTACATATCACCATACATCCCAACCATTAGTGATACTACATATCACCGTACATCCCAACCATTAGTGATACTACATATCACAGTACATCCCAACCATTAGCGATACTACATATCACCATACATCCCAACCATTAATGATACTATATATCACCGTACATCCCAACCATTAGTGATACTACATATCACAGTACATCCCAACCATTAGCTATACTTCATATCACCGTACATCCCAACCATTAGCGATACTACATATCACCATACATCCCAACCATTAGCGATACTACATATCACTGTACATCCCAACCATTAGCGATACTACATATCACCGTACATCCCAACCATTAGTAATACTACATATCACCATACATCGCAACCATTAGCGATACTACATATCACAGTACATCCCAACCATTAGTGATACTACATATCACCATACATCCCAACCATTAGCGGTACTACATATCACAGTACATCCCAACCATTAGCGATACTACATATCACCATACATCCCAACCATTAGTGATACTACATATCACCGTACATCCCAACCATTAGGGATACTACATATCACCAGACATCCCAAACATTAGTGATAGTACATATCACCATACATCCCAACCATTAGTGATACTATATATCACCGTACATCCCAACCATTAGTGATATTACATATCACCATACATCCCAACCATTAGTGATACTACATATCACCGTACATCCTGACCATTAGTGATACTACATATCACCGTACATCCCAACCATTAGTGATACTACATATCACCGTACATCCTAACCATTAGCGATATTACATATCACCATACATCCCAACCATTAGCGATACTACATATCACCATACATCCCAACCATTAGTGATACTACATATCACCGTACATCCCAACCATTAGTGATACTACATATCACAGTACATCCCAACCATTAGCGATACTACATATCACCATACATCCCAACCATTAGTGATACTACATATCACCATACATCCCAACCATTAGCGATACTACCATATCACCATACACCTCAACCATTAGCGATACTACATATCACAGTACATCCCAACCATTAGCGATACTACATATCACCATACATCCCAACCATTAGTGATACTACATATCACTGTATATCCCAACCATTAGCGATACTACATATCACAGTACATCCCAACCATTAGTGATACTACCATATCACCATACATCCCAACCATTAGTGATACTACATATCACAGTACATCCAAACCATTAGTGATACTACATATCACCATACATCCCAACCATTAGTGATACTACATATCACCGTACATCCCAACCATTAGTGATACTACATATCACCATACATCCCAACCATTAGTGATACTACATATCACCATACATCCCAACCATTAGCGATACTACATATCACAGTACATCCCAACCATTAGTGATACTACATATCACCGTACATCCCAACCATTAGTGATACTACCATATCACCATACATCCCAACCATTAGCGATACTACATATCACAGTACATCCCAACCATTAGCGATACTACATATCACCATACATCCCAACCATTAGTGATACTACATATCACTGTATATCCCAACCATTAGCGATACTACATATCACCGTACATCCCAACCATTAGCGATACTACAAATCACCATACATCCCAACCATTAGTGATACTACATATCACTGTATATCCCAACCATTAGTGATACTACATATCACCGTACATCCTAACCATTAGCGATACTACACATCACCATACATCCCAACCATTAGTGATACTACATATCACTGTACATCCCAACCATTAGCGATACTACATATCACCGTACATCCCAACCATTAGTGATACTATATATCACCATACATCCCAACCATTAGTGATACTACATATCACCATACATCCCAACCATTAGTGATACTACATATCACCGTACATCCCAACCATTAGTGATACTACATATCACAGTACATCCCAACCATTAGCGATACTACATATCACCATACATCCCAACCATTAATGATACTATATATCACCGTACATCCCAACCATTAGTGATACTACATATCACAGTACATCCCAACCATTAGCTATACTTCATATCACCGTACATCCCAACCATTAGCGATACTACATATCACCATACATCCCAACCATTAGCGATACTACATATCACTGTACATCCCAACCATTAGCGATACTACATATCACCGTACATCCCAACCATTAGTAATACTACATATCACCATACATCCCAACCATTAGCGATACTACATATCACAGTACATCCCAACCATTAGTGATACTACATATCACCATACATCCCAACCATTAGCGGTACTACATATCACAGTACATCCCAACCATTAGCGATACTACATATCACCATACATCCCAACCATTAGTGATACTACATATCACCGTACATCCCAACCATTAGGGATACTACATATCACCGTACATCCCAAACATTAGTGATAGTACATATCACCATACATCCCAACCATTAGTGATACTATATATCACCGTACATCCCAACCATTAGTGATATTACATATCACCATACATCCCAACCATTAGTGATACTACATATCACCGTACATCCTGACCATTAGTGATACTACATATCACCGTACATCCCAACCATTAGTGATACTACATATCACCGTACATCCTAACCATTAGCGATATTACATATCACCATACATCCCAACCATTAGCGATACTACATATCACCATACATCCCAACCATTAGTGATACTACATATCACCGTACATCCCAACCATTAGTGATACTACATATCACAGTACATCCCAACCATTAGCGATACTACATATCACCATACATCCCAACCATTAATGATACTATATATCACCGTACATCCCAACCATTAGTGATACTACATATCACAGTACATCCCAACCATTAGCGATACTTCATATCACCATACATCCCAACCATTAGCGATACTACATATCACCATACATCCCAACCATTAGCGATACTACATATCACTGTACATCCCAACCATTAGCGATACTACATATCACCGTACATCCCAACCATTAGTGATACTACATATCACCATACATCCCAACCATTAGTGATACTACATATCACCGTACATCCCAACCATTAGGGATACTACATATCACCGTACATCCCAAACATTAGTGATACTACATATCACCATACATCCCAACCATTAGTGATACTATATATCACCGTACATCCCAACCATTAGTGATATTACATATCACCATGCATCCCAACCATTAGTGATACTACATATCACCGTACATCCCGACCATTAGTGATACTACATATCACCGTACATCCCAACCATTAGTGATACTACATATCACCGTACACCCTAACCATTAGCGATATTACATATCACCATACATCCCAACCATTAGCGATACTACATATCACCATACATCCCAACCATTAGTGATACTACATATCACCGTACATCCCAACCATTAGTGATACTACATATCACTGTACATCCCAACCATTAGTGATACTACATGTCACCGTACATCCCAACCATTAGTGATACTACATATCACCGTACATCCCAACCATTAGTGATACTACGTATCACCGTACATCCCAACCATTAGTGGTACTACATATCACCGTACATCTCAACCATTAGTGATACTACATATCACCGTACATCCCAACCATTAGTGATACTACATATCACCGTACATCCTAACCATTAGTGATACTACATATCACCGTACATCCCAACCATTAGTGATACTATCACCGTACATCCTAACCATTAGTGATACTACATATCACTGTACATCTCAACCATTAGTGATACTCCATATCACCATACATCCCAACCATTAGTGATACTACATATCACCATACACCCCAACCATTAGACTCTTACATTTTTTTTTCAACATTAGGGAAGCATCTCTAGTATAAATATCTACCATTTGTCTTCTCACCAGCCCTGTATTTTTTCACAAAAGTCTTACTCACAATAGGGATATTTCTCAAGCCACAAAGTATGTACTTCATGCCATGAATGGTTGGTTTGCTGATAAAGATTTCCACCTTCTCACACCTAGGGATGGTGCTCATTGCTCAGGTTGATGTGGTGTCTCCCATTGCAAAGAAAACGTTTCATATCAACAACTTGGGTAGTTATGTTGCATCCAACCTTACAGTTGATAAGTATTCAGAGGTTTGCAGAATTTCTAAGACTGACCATAAGATTCAAGCCGTAATCCCTAGCTTCATTCAGATGGATACAATCAAAGCAAGATTAAAGCCAAAGATTGACCTGGAAAGGAAAAAAAAAACCTCTCTCTCTGTGTGACAACCAGACAGATTGTGTGTTGGTTTTAAAAACAGCACTGCATTGTTATGATTACCTGTAAGGATTTCTTCACAGAAGGCTGCTACGTTTATAGCCTGGAGACTCCTTCTAGGGAACATACCATCAATAATACTAAGCAATGTAAATATTGATTGGAACACCACTAACTCAAACAACCCAGCAAACAGCATACAACTCTATGGCTTTGCCTAACTTATCGATACCCCAACACAATATAGCAAACACACAAAAAGAATATGCCTTAAACTATATTATTACAGCCCATCTCATGCAAAGAAATAGTCATCCCTTTGTGCAATTTTAAGGTCACTTTGTGACCAGCAAGTAAGCTATCTAATCATACAGCAAATCCAAGTATCTTCAAAACACCACCTTAAGGAAGTAAGAAAACTATCAAAATTCACACCAATGTCTGTCTATCTGTCTTTATCCTAAAACATCATAATTGGAATATAAAATCTGCCCCTAGATGAAACCACCTCAGAATTCAACAAAACCTTCCTTGTCATACTTAAATTATCTCCAATCAGAACTGAAAGAATCAACTCCAGTCCTTCTCTTTGTCTGTCTAAGTCCACCAAGCAGATTATAAACAATAAGGATAAAGCCTGGAAAACATGTTTACACAATACAACTCTCACTAACTTACAGCAAGACAGACAGCTAAGAAATCAAGTTAAACATCAAGTGAGGAATGACAAAATCTTTCTACACAAAACACCAACATAAATTTAAATCTAGTTCAAAACTATTCTGGACTCAATCAATAACTTCCTGAACCCAGGAAAAACAATCCAATCTCAGCCTTCCAACTCTATGTAAAAATGCATACCTCCCATTTCACCTCATATTTAATGAAATCAGTAGCCACTCTTCTAATACCTCTGCCAGCAACCCACCAATACAAGCTCAAACCTGCAGGCAAAATAACCTGTTTTCTTTTAGCCCAGTCCCTACCACCTTCATCAAAAAAACTTCTACAAAACTGAACCTTACTAGCCTAGTCCCTAAAAATCTTCCTTCAAAATATGTCAAAATACCTGCAGATGCAGTAGCCCTCCTTTAAGAAAAGAAAACCATGTACCTCAACTCTGAAAAAAATCCTTGTTATTCCTCTAAGAGGCCCTTCAATTAGTCAACTGTAGGCCCATTGCAATTTTGTCCTCCTAGGTAAGTATTAGGCTAGCTGCTTTTGTGAGCCATTTTAAGCTTAGTGAATTTTCCTCAGTGAGAATCAAACTCTTTGCCTCTTGTCTGGAAGGTAAACACCTTAATCATCATATCAGCTCCCAAACCTTAGTTTCTTAAATTGATTCTTGAACACAGGTTCCTCTGCCCAACCCAATATAGTTCCAGATCATAAAACAGCTTCACTACAGCAACTACTTAGCTTCATTAAAACAGTTAACCACCATAGCAACTCAGGTAACCTGGTGTCTATTCTCTGTTAGCATATCAAAGACCTTCATAACTGTTTGCCAGAAAAATCAACTCCTACATAAACTTGCCCTACTAGGCTTCAATGACTCTGCCTTAAGCTTGTTCCATACTGATTTAAAACACAGACAGCAAGCTGTGAAGTGGGAGAACTCCTCCTTCCTCCCAATTTCTCTTGCTGTTCCCTAAGGTTCTGTACTAGGTCCACTACTATTCACCCTTTTCCAAAATGACATACACTCTGCTGATACATATGCCTCTACAATTCAATATGATGATGATTCCACATTAATACACACAGATAAAAGTCGATCCACTCTACAACAACTGACCCCACACATTTTTACTTCATTGGAAACCTGACTTAACAGCCCACAACTCCTTCCTAACACCTCCCAAAACAATAATGTTGTTCATCCCTAAATAGCTTAACACCCCAAAACACTAGTTTTCTATAACATCACATAACAAAACTACAATTGAATTAGTGACATAAAGAGCTACTAGGAATTATCATAAATAACCAAATGAAATTTGACATTCATACATCACAAGCTGTAAAAAAACACACACACACACACACACCAAATATTGGACAGTCTTTACAGGACCAAACACTTTATGATAGATGAAGCCAGGATAAGCGTTGTCAAATCTTTATTACTCCCCACACTCCTATTTGCCTCTCCCTCTTTAACAAATTCAAACTCTTCCATAACCCAGCTGCTGTAATATTGTTATAATAAAACAGTCAAGTTTGCCACTAATATAGGCTGATATGTAAGTACTAGATGACCTGCCCTTGTGGGCCATTTTAAGCCTTTCCAGTTTCCATTTTTGTGCTTGAAATAACCTATTCCATTTGGGTATGGATTGTCCTTCTCCATTCTATGGTCAATAATTATATATTGGGCTCCTATTATGAAATCGAAGAGGCTGAAGATCGAATGGCTTTAATATTGGAAATGCTGTTCATCGATGTGTTTTTGTGAGATTGCAGTACAGTGAAGATTGAAAAATTTCCCTTTCCTCACTGTAGTGTGATCTCGGAGTTGGTATATATAATTAGCAGGAGGTGGGGTGCAGCCCCCCAACAAAAAGACTTCGAGATATGGCATTTTCGATTTTTAAGCCATTTGATCGCTGGTCTTTTCGATGTTGTAATATAGACCCTTATATATTACCCCTAATAAGAATAGCTAGGATCATTCCCCACAAAACCCACCATTGCTTGTCTTTTTAGAAATTACATGAACTATTCTACATTTTTTCACATTTAATTTGAGAACATTTTCTTTGCATCAGTTGTTAATATGGTCTAATCCATGATGGAGCAATTATAAGTTAGTGGACAATTGAATGCCACTCAGTTTAAAGTCATCTGCAAACGTAGATAACCATAGGCCAGGAGTGTTGGCCTGAAAGTCTGAGAAATAGATGTCAGCCAGGAGTATATACCTGAAAGTCTGAGAAGTAGATGGCAAATAGGTGCAAGCCCAACAATGAATCCTGTGGTATACCATTGGTACATTTTTGCTTTCAGAAGTGACACCTGTGACTCTAACCACTGGTGTTCGGAAAGACAACCAGTTCGCTATCCACTATACAACATAAGGATTTATACTTAGATTTACAAGTTTGTCAATAATGCCTGCACGGGGAATACTGTCAAAGGCCTTGGCCAGGTCTAGATATGCTTTATATTATGAATAACTGCTATCCACTGTTTCAGTTGTTTTTTCCATAGAAATTAATAAGGTTAAAGAGGCAGGACCTTCCCTTCACAAAGCTAAATTAATAAATGCCCAGGATTAAGAGATTTTCAATATCCAGATTAACAAGATCTGAAATAATATACTCCATACATACCTCTCAACTGTACAGATTTTTGCAGAATGCCCAGATTTTTGCTTTATATTTTTGGTCTGTTTCTCTTAAAATTGTAGTTTTTTTGGCAAATCCTTGAGGGTTGAAGTCAGAAAATGACAGACATTTGAGTTTCAGACTTCATTCTCTTCAGAAAATTCATGCTAATGCAAAATATATTGTTCTATCAACTTTCTAAGTTTGTAAGAGCAATACTTAAAAATTGTCCCTATTTTTGGGCCTATGTCCCCCCATTATTTATGGCTTTGCCCAGATTTTTTTGTTCTACGAGGTTGAGAGGTATGACTCCATATCTTTACACATGAGGCTGGTGAGATTACTGCATCTATAGTTACCAGGGTCCATGGTTGGGATACCCTTATGTAATAGCATTTCAGTGACTGTTTTACAGCCTTCAAGCACGTAGCCAATGGAGAGATACAGAGATTTCAAGTAGAGGTTCAGGTAAGCCCTATTTGCCACTGGTAATCAGGCAACATGGTATATAACCAGGGCCCATGGATGCAGTGCTGTTAGCTTTTGTGATAGTTGAGAGGACTTCTTCCATAATAATAAAAACTCATGTCTGGGATTGTGGAATATGTAGAACAGCTATAACTACAGGTAGAGCAACATTTTCACTAAATTTGCCAGCTAGGGTATTAGCTATTTCCACTGGGGCAAAGTGCATAATATTATTGTGGGCTAGATTCAAACACTGATTGATGTTAGTTCTTAACTTGTTGACATAGTTAAAATACAAAACGTGGAACACTTGGTAGTCACCCTATCTAATCAAATAAACTATCACCACTCTTCAATCTTTTAGAAAAGCAAAAGATGTATACTTATATCCACTGCTTAGGACACATTTGTTATATGTGGAAGGGCAGTGAAACAAAGCAAAACAAATATTGACAGGGTTAATTCTGTAGCCCAGTGATGGACAGCTTGAAAGAGACTAGTGGTCAAATGTATTCTTCCTTGTTATATCTGAATGTGTTAAATTAAATGTTCTGCTTGTTGTTTTGTATCCTCACATCAGTTGTACATCTGCTGAATGGGTTAAGTTAAATGTTATGTTTGTTGTTTTGCATCCTCACACCAGCTGTACATATGTACCCACTGAAGTGTTATTTACTGGTAGAAAGTCAAATAAATTCCAGTAGCACTTCAGCCTCATAGCAATAGGAGTAGATTATCAGGATGAATTAAGCCTTAATGAATGACAAGCTGGTCAGAAAATGTGGCTGATGACTAAATCTTTAAAAGGAATTCCCCCATTTGTCTGATATCGACCTAACAGTTAATTAAATTAATTAAATAGTAAAGGCAGTACAGCTTCCTTGCATTGGGAGAGAGACTGAAAAATTTAACACAAATGACATGAAATATCAACAAAGTGTTAAACGTTTTATTAAATATTAAAAACATTTCTTGAATGGCAACAAGCCCTCCTTTCCTGCACCCACTGATTTGACGCATCTTCCATACCTAAACTACGTATAAATATATATATATACACACACACACACACACACACACACACACACACACACACACACACACACATACACTAACTCTGAGATTGTAGTACATCAGACAAGAGGGAACTCTCTGATATGCAGCAATGTCAGACATAGCATATATTTTAATAGCACTTACATATTCACAGTTCCAAGGAGCACACTTACCATCCTTGATCTAAACAACAGAGACTGATTTTACATGCTCTTAGAGATAAAGGAAAATTCACAAGCTTGTCTACACTACCACTTCAGGTTTCACCAAACAAGCATTTTATATATCAGTAAAATATAAATTCTTCTGAATGCCCACAATGCTTGTTAAAGGGAATATGATCTGCACTCAGCAACTTACATAGCAACTGTGAGACTACCAAATCTTGAGGGGGAAAATATATGCATATATGCTTGTGTGTGTGTGTGTGTGTGTGTGTGTGTGTGTGTGTGTGTGTGTGTGTGTGTGTGTGTGTGTGTGTGTGTGAGTGTGTCTGTTTGTGTGTATCTGCACATCAAGCTCCAAGACACAGAGGGATAAAGCCCTGAGTAAGGCTCAGGAAACCCAAGTTTGTTTAGAGGTGCAAATACATCATGGAGATGGAGAGAGAGTGGAGTCTGTCACAGGCTGTAGCAGCCATTCAGAGGAAGGGAGCAGGCCTACAACATGGGGGAATGCATGTGGTCCACCAAGTCGCCATTTAGGTGGGTGATAACCTTTGGTGAACAACTGGATGGAAACATGCACTTGTGTAGGAGAAGGCATTTTGAACTCCTGTGGTGACGCAAGTTGAGCATCCCTTTGTCCGAGGGAGGGAGAGAATAGGCAAAATAAGTAAAAATGGTCCTCATTGTCAGAATGCCATTGAAAACATAAGCCACTATCATGGGGACATGGGAAGATGCATGGTAACTGTTAAGAATGGTTTTCAGGCTGAATCAAAATGGACACTACATAAGTAAAACTTTCAATAAAAAAAGTATTTTAAAATGCTCTACAGAGAAGAATTACCTTTTCTTAGCACTTGGCATTAAATTAGGTAAAGTAGCATAAGTGGTGTTTACTTAGGCACAGATAATTTAGTTAGATGGCTGAAGTAAGATAAAGAAGCATACACTGCAGGAAAACAAAATAAGTTCATTGGATGGGATACAGAAACCACAATGATGTGATCAAGGATGAAATGTCCTCAAGTAGACAGTTCTAGGGATGTATAGATAAGCTAACAAGCCTGACTTTTCATGGTAATCAGAAAGGGAAGATTTTCATTAAATTTTAAAGAGCCCTAGTCTAAATAAATTGTATTTATTTATTTTATTTATTTATTTTACATTTGTTAACCGGGGGTGTCTGACTGAGCCGAAAAGGCTCTTTTTCAGCAGAGACCCAGGGAGAAAAGCTCCACATAGAAAAATTACAGATACATTTAGTTATTTAGACATGATCAGTACACACACAAATTACAAGAGATGTGTTTTTACAGTGGTATGCAGCACATCAACAGTTACAGTGGTGAGAACAAACAAAAAAAATATTAATTTAAAAATAAAGGTAATTAATAGATTTGTGGTGTACAACTGAAATTTGGAACATAGGCAGAATACATACATAGTACACAGGTACAGTACATACATTGTAGATTAGCCAGTGTTTGTGAGTAAGATTGAAAACTATTATCAAGTACTCTAGGTTTAGTATGTTTAAATAAAAACAGACTGCACAGTGAAGGAACACAAGGGAATCTGCATTAATAAAGTAAACTGGAATGAAAGATAAAACTGGACTATAGATTAACTAGGACAGAAAAATAATAATTAAGAAGCAATACCAAAAAGTACACCAAATGGCAATTTACAGTGAATGGCTATACTACTTCACTGTACTGGAAATTACTGCAGATACTTGTAGGTCTTACATAAATGACAAAGAAGACAAGATATTTTATGGGTAGCATTTGCAAACTGAGAAAGCAACAAGGATAGGAAATACAAGCATAACTGTTTTATAGAAACTGAAATGTGTGAAGGGAGAAAGCAACACTGCTCACTGGTAATTGTAAACTGAGTAAGTGATTCATGCTTACTGAAGTATGATAACAGGTAAGGTATAACAAGGTCCTTCCAGTTAGCCGATATTTTTGTCCACTGTGGACAGGACACATGCTCCTTTCAAATGTGGTCATGATAATATAATACAATGATCAAATCTGGTACTACAGTAATTCTGAAATTAAGATTATGACACCTGTGGTGATATGGGCAAGTGCCCAGCATAGCCAGCTGGAGTTTTGTAAAGAATGATATGTCCTGTGAATATCAAACTGATTTATACAAGATGCCTGTGTTACAAATGTATCAGAACTGTATGTCGTTTGTATATCAAACTGATTTGTGCAGATGTTTGTGCTGAAAATGTGCTGGTGAGGTTTGCTTGTGTAACAATGTATCAACAGTGCACCCTGCTGAAATGAAAATAAATGTACATGTATTATTGCAACTGAATTAAAAGTATATGTTTTAATAGAGGACACTCGGACAGCAAAGGTTAACTTTAAGAAAAATAAGGGAAATGTAAATAAGCTGTTAAACCATTAAAATGGCACCCCACAGTGCTGAATAGGACCAGAGATCTTGGGTCTAGGAAAGAGCCTTTGCTCATTAGCTCAGTAAAAGCAGGGAGGCCCCATGCACTGCCATAAACATTTGGATGTGTATTGTGGCTGTCTGTGTTAAATTCTAGTCTCAGCTTCAAAGGGGAATACCGTGAAAATCTAAAGTATGGTGACCAGATGAGATCATTCTGCCAGCCATCTTGGAAATTATATTTTAGATATTAAAAAGAGAAATCTCAGAGTATTGAGTATTATACTTGGGAAGCCTGACTATAAAGACCCTCACCCACAGCATCTTGCCTTGCGGTAGTAAGTAACTCATTCCCTCCAGTACAGCTCTTTTGAGTGTGTACCTTTAACTCCCAGTGTGTGTGGCTTGAGCCTTTAAAAATCAAAATGATCACCTCACAGATCTAACAAATACTCATTGACAGAGGTCAAATATTAATCCAATTGTGTTTGCCATCATGTATGCTTCAAGATAAAATATTCTGATATGTTGTATATAGCATGGTTTTAGAATTATTAATGCAAATATGAACAAGCAATATTTGACGCCTAGAGGCACAGTAGGAGGTAACTGCAGAAACGCCTGGAGGAGCACTCGGCTGTAATGAGTTTAGGGAACAGTAAACTTCTCTTCGATTCAGTCAGGAATAAAGTAAAGCTTAGTTTAAAAAGTATTTTTGTTTATTTGTATGAGTCTGTCCATCAATGTTAATTTCAATATTTTCTGTGATTTGAACTCTGTGGTTTACTGTAACTATATATTCAACATCTCCCTGTTCTTTTATTATTTATTATTAGATATATTTAAAATGTTTATTGTGGCTGGTCCTTGTAGAAAGTATCTAACATTTGAGAGTACTTATATTTATTTGGGGGCACTGTGTGGGCTACTCCAGAAAGCCTAGCTGTCTTGGTGAACTACTACCATTTGTATTAGTGTTAATATTACACAGTATAATTGGACACCTTTGTTAAGGGCCTTAGAGTAGCTGACTGGGGAGTGTATGGTGGCAGTGATAACTACCTTATACCCAGAAGGGGGCACAGCAGATAAATCTGTGTCAGCCTTTCACAGATGTGTGTGTGTGAAAAATCAAATCTCTCAGTGTGTGTGTGTGTGTGTTTGTGTCTGTGTGTGTGTGTGTGTGTGTGTCAGCTACTTGGGGCAGGACATGAAGCATTGGGTTTACAGAGAGCATGTTGGAGGACTTAGTTTGGACACTTAGGTTTTGCAGACATGGTAAGGCCTCGAAAGGAGCCAGAGATGGAGAAGAAGGGGGGCATAAGTTCCCAAGCCATAATGCTACAGCACTGAAGATTTTGAGAAGGACTCTGAGAACTGTGAAGGAGCCATGGTATAACTGGTAGTTCTAATACTTCAACCATGAAGGCAGAGAGGAATGTCCAAAAGCCATTGCCTATAAAGTACTTATAGAATACATACAAAGTCCTCTGTGTTGATAGCCTTGTAAGGTCATCTGCATCATTAAGTGGCAAAACACATCTTTGTCATGTTACTCTCCTTATGATTCTTGCTGTCTCATACCCCTTAAGAACTAACGATAATCTTACTGGGGCATTAACTTTTTAGTTTCTATCAGCACTGTAGATTCATGCATTCTTTGGTTGTTACTAAGTTTATGGCTGATATGCCTATCAATAAGTTTAGCCATGTAACACCAACTGTTAGCTGCCACAGACAAGGAGACTATTTACCCACACCCAATGAGTGAATTTCTGGTTACTCATCCAAGCACTGAGCTTAAATGTAAAAGCAGACTTGTTATTATTTGTATATGCAGGAGAAATCTCTTCTAGAAACAGGGGATGTGCTGCTGGGTTAAGTATTTGTTGTGATGGGTGCTGCTGTTAATGTAACTGGAGGTTTATGTCTTTTGTGCAGGTATTAGCTGTTCTATTGGGTCTTTGTAGGTGCAGGGAATTTAAAAAAGTGAAGTCTTTCATGACATGAAATGCAGTACAGATATCACAGCACAACAATCTGTATGAGACACTGTACAGTGAGAGGACTTTTAGTCTTTCAGGGTACCTTAATGTCCCACAACCACTGATTTTTTTCTTGAGAAATCTTCATGACCTTTCAAGCTGAGCAAGAGATTTAGAAAGGTACATGTCATATTAATCACTGCATTCAATGAAAGAACTGATGAGGTGCATGTATAGTGGAACTATGGCTTCCCTGGGCCTACAGGAGATGCTTCTAAAGAATAAGTGTGTTAAACAGAATGATGTTTTTAACCTCAGATGAGAAATAGTGATCAAAAACCTCATTGTCATCAAATGCACGCAGATCTCCAATTACTGTTTCATTTTTGGTGAGATTCTTCCTTATATGGTAACAACTAAGGGTGTTCAATTTTCTAAAAATAATTACATTACGTTTTTTGGCATTGATGGTAAGTCAATGATTGTTACACCAGGTGTAAATCTGATAAAGCCACTGTTGAAGAATATGAGCAGCAGAAGAAGCAGCTACGACAGTATGGCTCAGAGACAGGACTCAGGAAGTTATAATTTGGGAGTCCTCCTCAACAAAGAGACCAGTCACAAGTGGAATCCCTCAGGGATCAGTCCTTGGACTTCTCCTTTTCTCTGAAGTCAAGGCCAATGTCAGTGGTCTCTTGTTGACTAAATTTGCAGATGATTGCAAATTAGGAGCTGTCATTAAAGCCCACAATTACACAAATGTTCTCCAGGAAAGGCTGACACAGACAAACAACTGGTGTCAAAGCCATGGGCTAAAACTAAATGCCAAGAAATGCATAATAGTATAATTTGGGAACTAATCTCCCACCCTCCCTAGTAGCTATCATATTGACAACACACCCCTTAGAGTTGACCCAGTAGTCAGGGACTTAGGCACACACATAGATAGCAATCTAGCCTTTGACCATCACATCTATACAGGAGTGAGGAAATCCTTCTATGTTGTGCAGCTTATAAACAAAGGTATGGCATCTAAGTCCAAGGAAGTCATTGTTCTACTGTATTCAGCATTCATCAGACCTATCACTGAGTACAGTGCCCCCTTTGGTATGTACCTAACCAGGCATATCCAATAACTGGAACATCCACAAAGGTTTCTCACTAAAGGAATACAGGGCCTAAGTAAAATGTCCTCTGCAGACTGCCTCAAGGCTCTATTCCTGTATCCTGTCTCCTACAGGTTTTTGAGGAGAGATCTATGCCTGACATACAGGACATTGTCAGACCATACTCTGATGATTCTCCTGCATATCCTCAAAACAAACAGCACCAGAATTACCAGTTCTAAAGACTTAAACTGTACCTGTGATATAAATAGGACCTGCTGGAGAGACAGGTATGTATCGCAGAGATTACACCATCTCTGGAACAGGCTCCCCATCCATTTGAAGCAGAGTTCCTCCCTAACCCAATTCAAGTGCAACATGGACAGTTAGATGGGGAACAGGAAATTCATCCCTAGTTTGGTATCTATGTCTGTAATCGACATAGGTAACCTGTAAATGCTTCATCTTCCAGGCCCCTGCTTGTAAATGTTTCATCTCCCAAGCCCCTGCTTACACTTATCAAGGGTATCAGAACTTGTCAGAGATTTGGGATGCATGGCTAGGCTTAAAAAGGCCCTTGTGGTTTTTAGCCTAGTAAACACCTATGACCCTATCCAGTTTGTAGTAATCAGTGAACTTCTTAACACTAAGGACTGCATTAGGGAGGTCTGCCCTACTAGTAGGGAAGATGCCTATTTGTCTATGGGGATTGGTATTAAGAAAACCTAAGAATCTCTGGCAATAGTTATCATGTTAGTTTTCCAGTTGATGAATGGGTGGGTGAAATCTTCCATGGATAACATATTCGCTTGTATCTGGCAATAATATGGTCGTGTTATTGAGCATCACTAAAACCACTGCAAGTTTCATGGTTGTGTCATTTGGATTCTGGTAAAAGGTGGGGGGGTTAAGAACAAATGCTGACACACCCTGACAGCTTAAAGGAGACCACAAAGCACGATAGACATGATAGGCCCTCAATGGTGGCAACGGTGGAGTTTTTATCATTACACTGCAACCAAGTTTCAATAATGACACAGATATGACTATTTCTGATATTTAGAAAGGCCTCATGCTTGACAATTTTTTATCCGGGCTTCTAGAATTAAGCAGCACCACTTTAGCATTAACCAAACTGAACATTTTTTGGGAATATCCCCGAGTCAAACCTTGCCTAAAAAATACATCATGGAGCAGCCAGTGTTTTAAACACTACACAAAGCCATGAGGGGAGAGATGCACACTGTCCAAACATGAAGGGGATGCCATCCATCACACTTCATGCTGTGAGATACTGGAACTCCTTTTGCTAACCTATTATTAGGGCCAGTTATCTTATCCTTCTAGTAAGGCATCATTTGCAGCACTTACAGAATACTGTTTATTTCTAGGGCCTTGTCTGTGTCAGAACCATAAGGGGAGAGCTTAGTTGTGTATTTCGGTTATCATATGTAGGGAAGTGCGCCTAAGACCATACACGTCCAAGTGGGCAACCGCAAGATCATAATCATATTTAAGGCACTGGATAGTATAAAGGGCCATAATGGTATCCCTGACTGTGGCAGCAGAAAAGAAGCTTGGTGTTACTATATCCTTATCCAAAGTAGGGAGTATTGAATTTCTGTGTCTGACTATGAAATCACCAATAACTAAGACTTTATTTGATTTTGCTGCAAGCACAGAAGGCCTTAAAGGTGTAAGTTTGCAACTGGCTGTTCTTTTTAGGGGATGCTGTATTAAGAGGTGCAAGTATAAGATGAAAAGATGTTTCTAGAGGGCTGGGGAAATGGGGATGACTAGTGAGGTGTCTGCAGGCTTTTTTGGAGTGTTTTTTTTTGACCACCACACTGTAATATTTTCTTGATCACCCCACAATATGTGGGAGTAATATATTTCAGGTGGGTTCCTATTATATGATCAAAGACACAATCCTTTAAATGTGTCTTGATCGAACTTGAAAGCATGAAACAGCAAAATAGTGAAATGGCATATAAGCGATTTCTTTCCCTGGGAAAGAAATCATTTGGCTGCCTCCGTTACTTTGCCATTTTTGCCACTGTAGCACAATCTTGAAGTTGGTATATTTAATTGGGGGGGGGGGGGTGTATGTAATGTTTTGATGTTTTTATTTTTTTTTTTTTGTGGAACAGCGATTTTTTTTCCCTGGGAAAAAAATCGCTGTTCTGAGTGTTCAGCATTGTAAGCTTTTGCTTACATGGGATCGATAAATCAGCATTCACTTTTTTTAATCTTTTGCTGATTTAATATAGACCCTTTCAGGTAGCCTCCACAAAATCATATGGAAGTTGGGGTACTGCTGCCTATCCATGCAGGTTACAGCCTCTGAGATACTACTGATAACCTTAGTACTACTGATATCCTTAGTACTACTGATACCCTTAGTACTGCTGATACCCTTAGTACTACTGATATCCTTAGTACTACTGATTCCCTTATTACTACTGATACCCTTAGTACTACTGATATCATTAGTACTACTGATACCCTTAGTGCTACTGATATCTTTAGTACTACTGATTCCCTTAGTAATACTGATACCCTTAGTACTACTGATATCCTTAGTACTGCTGATTCCCTTAGTACTATTGATACCCTTAGTACTACTGATTCCCTACGTACTACTGATACTCTTAGTATTACTGATATCCTTAGTACTACTGATTCCCTTAGTACTGCCGATATCCTTAGTACTACTGATTCCTTTACTACTACTGATATCCTTAATACTACTCCTCTGCCTTATACTATTATTCCATCCAGTAGTACAAACCTTTGCCTCCTCAGTCTAATTAATTCTCTATGTGGATTGCCTGGTTTATCAGTCTTAATAGTTGAAAGTTCAGCTGTATGTTCCCATAATTCAAGTTTCAGAAAACTGGCTGGACAATGATGACTTGCAGATGGCCTGTTTTATTTTGTGAACTGAACATGTTTTCATTCTTTGATGCTTAATTAATTATCTACTAGTGAAGCTGAGGTTAGAGGTTAACACTTCTACTTAACACACAGGAAGGACAACCTTCTGCAGACACTTTCACAAAACAACAAGATCCAAAGTCACCTCACGAAACTTCCTGCACACTTGGGAGTCCTTCCTGATTACTTGATCAGGCTGTTGCATACCCTCTGATTCTGGGACATTAGTCTGACTCCATGCAGACTCCAGCTGCCTAGGTACCGTACTTCTTGGGGGGATGGGGTGTAAGAGACCTGTTTTGGTTAGAGTACTTCCCTTGGAGCCAAGACAAGTACATTCTCTGACCCCATGGAGAACTTTTTAAGTTCTGACCTTATTCAATGTTATGCTTGAGTAAATTTGTTGAATAAATAACAGAACTGTGATCCATGTTCTATGACCTGATCTCTTTGTCATATTAGATTTCTTAAACTTGCACACTGAATAAATACATTTATTTAATTATTCTGAATTATGTAAGTCTAGTCTTGTTCTGTGTAACTCCCATGCTATACTCTTTATTTTGTGGACCTAGTTAATTATCTTCAGCAGTATGTGGCTTATTTTCTAGAGTTTCTTTTTTATTTTATTTTCTTTGTTTCTTTTCTTCTACCTGTTTCTTTATCTGCTGTGTAGACCCTTGCCTACATTAAAAATTATTGCATCTATGCCTAGGGAAACCTTTACACTGTCTTAAACATTGTCCTGTAACTGTTCCCATACACTTTGCAGCAGGTTGCTTGTGTGTACCTGTGCTCCTCCTCCATCATTGTGAAAGCAGACTGAAATCTCCCAATGAAACAGAATTTCAAATTGCATTTTGACTTCAATCAGTGGCATTTGGAAAATTAGCAGCAAAATGTTGTTACATGAATATGTCTTTGACAAAAGGGGGGTCTATATCAGAATAATGAAAGCGCATATGTGCGACTACATAAAAGTCGACACATAATACATGAAACCTGTAAATAGCGAACGGCCACATAATCAAATTTTTTTCCCGGTGAGAAACTTCATGTGGCCATTTGGAAAAAAAAAATGGGGCTTCGCCCACCACACCCCCCAATGTGGGGGGGCTGTGCCCCCGATACCCCCGCTAACTAAATATACCAACTCCAAGATTGCACTATAGCAAAGGAAAGGGCAACTCCATGTAGTTGGCCAACTACCTCCTTCCCCTGTGACATATTTATCGAATCTCTTACATGTAGTAGATGAATGTGTCGCTCTTTATGTGTTCGCTCAAAAGCAGTTTTGTGCTTCTAATATAGATCCGACAAAAGGTACTGTAGTGATTTTATGCACTCTTTATATTATTATTTATGATTTTATTTTACTGTCTTTACAAGGTTATACCTGTATGTTTCTCCACTGCTGGCAATACTCTGCTTGACTCAAGGTAGTTGGCCTTCATGTGAACCCATAAATGATTCTTTGTAGAAGCACTCACCTAAAGAGCAATCTCCTATCTTTACAGGATAAACAGCAGCATATAGTATAGTTTTCTATAAGACTGGGGCATGCAAAGAACCACCAACTGTAATTACTACGACAACTGAATGATTTAATATCCCGTTCCCCATGAGTTTATTTTCCATGATATTCTGCTTTGTGCTTTTTTTTAATCAAAAAGCACTTCATGTTTTATTCTTTTGTACTTATTCCCTTTACAGTTAGTTACATTCCACAAAGTATTCTGTTGGTAGTTGGCTCCATAAAAAAACATAATTGGAATAAGGCACATAAATTGTCTCAATTGTCCATCTCCTATCCACTGCATAACACTCAGTATACCAAAAGGGACATAATGCTTCTGACAGTACATACACTTTTCCAAAGATTACTATCGCTCACTAGAATGTTAAACATTACGATAAAAGTATCAGTACTCTCTGTAAGGCTACTAAGTTATATATACCACTGGTCCACTTTCACATACCTCAGTCAAGGTTTTGACAGTCAAGATTATGATCTATTGTACTTCAAGGAACTTCATTTCACAATCCAGTGCCATTTTCTGCTATTCATTTATGCATCCAGATTATTTCTGAAAGACTTTAATGAGCAACTTTTGATTGCTGAGAGAAACGTATTTCGTAATCTCTGAAGGAGTTGCATATTTTATTACTGATATTCAGTTTTATTACTATGTCCTCAGTCTGGTGTTAGCTGCTACAGGCTTGGGTTTCAAGCATAAACTTTCAAATGGAACTGAAACAGACATTGCCTTAAAACTAGACAGAGTTCAGCTTTGTGTGTCTTAAGAGAAACAGAATATAAAGATAATTCCTGAAACCTGTTTGAATTGTTTGTGTTTCCTAAACCTATGATTTTTGTACTGTGAAATCAGTTATGTCTTTAAAGTGTTTAATGCTGATTACTTGAAGGCCACAGAGCCAGCACTGTATTCAACAGTGTATTGAACAGAAGTGTAAAATGCTACCATGATCTTCCTGCAGTAACTAGACATACTTTTTAGAATTAGATGTGCTACATAATAATTAGATGCGCTCTATAATATGGGTTTCTGACACTGATGGATGCACACCTTCCAAAGTTTAAATGGTAACTTCAGATGGCTCTTATTTTTTTAGTTTTGTTGTAACAACACTTATTTTAAACAAAGTTTAAATTGTCAGCTACCTTTATTCCTTGGTTTCTTTTTTAATGTTTTTCCCCCCAGATTGCCTGCTAAAATTAGCTGTGCTACCTTTGAAGCCATCACACAGGCAGATGTCAGGAGTTCTGTAGTTAACTCCACAACCCTATATCTTACTGGCTGACTTGAGCATCCATGATCCTGCAGGGGCATTCTATACCCAAAACTGATGAGTGCATGCTATCACATGTCTACAGAGCTTTTATTTTGTTTTGGCTGTCCGACAGCTGACAATTAGCTGCCCCCAGTGCCCCTTCAACTACTGGGTCTTCCAAGTGTGAATCAACCTCCCCCAGACTAAATCTGACTATGTTCAGACCAAGTGAGGAGCTTGAGACAACCTCAAGCAGCATCATACTGCTGCTGATGGTGTGTTTTTTCCTTTTAATTCCTAATCGCCACCCAAGCACATACCTGCACTGTCCAAGAAGATGGCATGCAAGGGGCCTACAGCAAATCACAAATGCCACCTTGTACAACTCAGCCAAAACATAGTCCACATTATATACACCATTTACTGCACATCCTTAGCCTGCATCAGGTATCTATCATGGAGGTATGCTTTAGGATATAAATTCCACCCCAGGATGATCAATCCCATTCTCCCTGTCTGCTTAATCAAGTCATTATAGACAGCACTTACTGCACATTCCTAGCCTCCATCAGGTATCAATCATGGAGATACACCTGTGTACATGACCTCCACTCCAGGATCATAATTCCCATTCTCCCTGTCTGCTTCATCAAGTGCCCAAGCTGCTAATCAAACTCAGGATGCCTAGGTTGTAGCCAGGGCTTTACCCTTCTGTGTCACTGGTGCAGGCCTTTAGATAGGTACATTTACCAACCTGGAACACCAAACTCAGGTCTGTTGGCCCTATAGCCATTGTTGTAGGGCAGGCCTCTGCTTACACAGGAACAATTTGGCTGTCAAGGACCACAATTTTCCTTTCCCAGGTCAGTAAGCCAGTGTAAGCCACTCACTTTCATCTGCCCCTTCTTTGTGTTCCAGACCCCAAACTACTAATTGAACTTTGATTGTCTGGGTCACAGTTAGGGATTAATCTCTCTATGCCACATTATACTATAATTTCCTTTCTAATGACAGTACATTTTTTATGATATGACCATTTTGTCATTATAATTTATATACCCTGTTACATTTATTGACATGAAATATAAAATCATTACTTCTACTGCACTGGACATGAGCATCTGTATATCATCCTGGAGAAATGCACCATCTTTAAATAATTGTGTCATCCATTTTATAGTCAACATCATCAACATATTTGGTTATTTGGAAATAATTTCCCGCAGTCATACAGTTTGTAGACGCAGTTGTTAAGTTTACAACTAACTGCCCTTCAAGAAGCTTGATTGCCAGAACCTCTTGCTGATATGTTCTACTTTCCTTAATTTCACCTTAGGTTTGTTATTCCAGGAGACCAGTGAAGAGCCTGGCCCAATTTTGAAACTGCTCAGAGCACTGTCTGCTAAGTGCCTTACTTAGAGTTGCACAGCAGACAAAGGAAAGCTAAGGTTATCAAACTCTGGAATACAAGAAGCATCCTATTAAAAAATCCTAGCTTTAAATTCTCAGCCAGCCAGACAAAATGTGTGTGTGTGTGTGTGTGTGTGTGTGTGTGTGTGTGTGTGTGTGTGTGTGTGTGTGTGTGTGTGCGTGTGTGTATGTACAGTACATACAAGTGTCAGGTACTTTAGTAATGTACAGTTACCAAGTATAGCAGTGAAGATGTACATTCTGTTAAGTCAAAGCTGTACAACAATGCATTTTATATATATATATATATATATATATATATATATATATATATATACATATATATATATATACATATATATATATATATATATATATATATATATATATATATATATATATATATGGGAACGTCACATAATCGAACATCCAAATGCTCGACTTTCATATGGTCGAGACCATATGATTGAACATTTGAATGTTCAAAAATGTGAAAAACAAAAGAAATAAAAAAATCTAAACAGTCCTATCATGGGGGCTGCTACTCCCACACCCGCAGCTATTTAAATATACCAACTCCGAGATCGAACTACATTGCAGCAAAGGGAAATCTTCCTGTTCCATGCGCTATGGAGATCCCCATTCAGACCGGTCAAGCTTTTAAAAGTTCGATCATATGACCTTGGCCATATGAAAGCCGAGTTTTTAAAAGTTCAACCATCTGAAGGGGACCCATATATATATATATATATATATATATATATATATATATATATATATATATATATATATAGGGAGTGGAAGTGACCCTTCACTCATAGTGTTTACTGTATTGTGGTTATCTAAGAAGTGTGATGGAAAATCCCCCACAATGATTCTGTGTTCCCTATTATGTTTTGATGCGATGACTGAATAAAGAAAAGGTTTTACTAGGATATATATATATATATATATATATATATATATATATATATATATATATATATTTATTTGAGTAAATTATTTAAAGATTCAATGGGATAAACAATCCCCAGGATTCAATAAATTCTGTGTAGACTCCGTGTAGAGCATACACAGAGTGTATCCATGTACATGGCCGCAAAGTGTTTTTGGCAGTGCGCAATGCATATTCATGGTGTGCATTGCACCTAGATAAGGTTTCGCAGCACATTCCAGTCATGTTGGCAGTGAAACCTCAAAGAACACAGATAATGAATCCATGTACATGACAGCACTAACAGTTTGCTCCATCATGCATCTTCTGAAGAGTATGAAGTACTAAATGAAAATGTCTGTCATTTCTATTTACATCCATCCCAAATGATTATTTCAAAACCACAAATTCTGTGAGGAACACAGGAAAAAAATATAAGACAAAACCCTAGTTAAACCTGCTAGATGTGGTTATATCTGTATATTCTGTCTTTTCTCCTTTTTCTTTTGTTTTTCCCCATGTTTGTGCAATGCACTGCAGCACTTGGTGATGCTTACTACATTTGCACAGTGGGACGACCCATGTATCAGACATGACCCAGACATCCAAAAATAGAAACTGGATGCTTTCAATTAATATTACTGTATAATGCCCTGTATCATGCAAACCAGGTAAGTAGTGCTGTGCAAGGCTCATACCATGAATTAACAATGAATACTCAAATATATTGATCATGTAGCTACCCCTATGGCAACATATGTTAAGTGTTAGACTAGAGTGTAGATGGCCCTGGGTTCTACTCCAGGGTAAGCAAACTTTTCTTATCATGGTGTGACACTGTAGCAAAGTGGTACTGTAAGAAAATAACTGTGGAATTGTATTGGTTGATTTTTTGCTGATATATTTGAAAAATGTGTGCGCCGGTTAGCATCACGCAGATATAGGTTTGCACGATGGTAAGCGGTGTGCACCTTTTTCATATGTATGAAAATCCAGACTGCGCACTCTCAGTAATTGCAATTTGTGGGAAACATGATATTTAAAGGGAAATTACTGGGAATTGCACTTTAAACATTGAGATCTAACTTGTGTAGCAATGTCAGGTGTTGGTGAGGGTGTGCAATTTAGAGCACAGTGCTGGGGTGTCCAGGAGTCCAACATTTTTATTGGGCTTCTGGTTAGGGATCATGGCCCATGCCTGTTGCAGGAAGACTACACTGGCCCCGAAAACAAATCAAAATCCTGGGATAGTTTGGCAAGGGCTCTTACCAGTGCAACTGGTATTCCCCACACCGATGAACAATGTCATCACCACTATGATAGCCTCCATAGGAGAAAGAGGGATACCCCTGATCAGTGGATCAGGGATTGCCAGACAGGGAACACTTCAGTGATGTGTAAGTATGATTTACATGTATTACCTGCAAATAATCAAGCTGACTATGGTAAACACTAGTATTCATGATGCTTTTTCTTTCCCCTTTTCCCATAGCTGCAAAAGAGAGGGCCTTGAATGCTAGGTCCCATAGTAGGTGATTAGCGAGGATTTGAGAAGAATGTGGTAAGTAAGAATAATTATATAAAGCAGTGTTATTGCAGCCTTAACAGTTTTAGATGGATTAGTTGGTATATCATACATTTGTAGGAATTTGGAAATGCATATATGAACACTAAAAATAAGTATACATGCATTACTCTGTGGCATAGCTTTCAATAGTACTTCTTTCTGCTGAATATTCAGATTTAAGAATGACTGCTTTGCTTTGTTCATTGTAGGATTCACTGTTGTCTGGCAAGTCATTTATATTGAAGTCAATAAATAATGAGTGTCAAAATGTCATGTTAACACAAATCCTATGCAACTGTCCATGAGTGTAATAGCAATATTTGAAATATGTTCCTAATTATGGATCCTTCTACACCCAATATGTTATGATATGTCAAGATATCCTGCTCTAAAAGGTGAACAGGTATGGTCTGAAACACAAAGCAACAGTTACACATTCTAAGATAACATTGACCATGAGAAGTGTAAAATGAAAGAGTGTTTCCATTATGTTGTATTCCACTGGAAAAGTACAATATTACAGTAGACACTGTTTGTGGGTTCTAATACCACACTCCCCAAATATAAAAATCATCTGATTCCAATACTGTTTTAGCCTTTCATCAATAAAAAATACAGCACTGTTATGTAATCATCATTATAGCATTTGAAGTGCAGACCTCCAGACCTGTGGCTTCAATGGTCTGCTGTCAAATGTAGTCACTGTACATGTAGTCCAAGTAAAAGAAAATTCTTAGCAGTTGTTATTCTTTAAAGTAGACTATAACAGAATACACTAAAGTTATTTTTTGAAAGCTTGCTGTATAATGCGTGAAGTTACTAATATTCTTCATTTTTTTCTCTCACCTCACCTCATATCTTCTTTTTGTTACTTATGGATTATTTATTTTTATTATTATTTCCTTGCTGTTATTATTACAATATTATTTTTTTAATCATATTTCACCTTATTATATCATTTTTTTGTGATTTCATATGTTTTGTTTATTATGTATAATTTTATCTTGTGTTGTTGTTAAATAATTTCCCATTTTATTATATGTCATTCTGTTTGTATTAATAATATTTAAAACGTTTTATAATGTTTGATTTTTTATTTTGTTTTAATCTTTGATTAAATTTGTTTCATGTTTTATTTCATTTTTGATTTTTTTTCTTTATGTTATTACTACAGCACAGCAGGATAGGCCAGTTCCTAGTGATCTTCCTACACTCTCTACACTGTCTGCAGCACCAAAGCCCAGAACTTCTGGACTGCCATCTGGTGGCACGCCCTCGCTACCCTTGCCCTTCCTGGACCCCCTGGTAGATCTGCCCCAGGTGCCAGGTGTGTTGTCCCTTCTGGGTGCAGATGCAGAGGGGGTGCATACATCACCTGTACAGAGTTGCCAGACGTGGTGCATAGGGTTGTACACTAGATTGTGGGCAGATGCCTACAGTGGATGAAGAACATGCTTTCCATCCTTGTATGGTAGACTGGCAGTCTGCACAGCCATCATCCACTGCAGCTAATGGTGCAGTGAAGGAACAGTACTGACAGTCCAATGGGTGAGGACTTGAGTCACACTGTTACTGAGGTGATGTCCATGGGACCTCGACTCCCCAAGCCCCACCCCAACCAAGGTGTTCACCCCTCTTGTGTCCTTCATTGACCCTGTCTTTGTCTTTTATGTCTTGTTTGTCTGCAAATGCTTCCTCATCTTCCCATCTTGCCTGCCCCAGAATTGCCTAGGTCCCTTCCCCAACATTCCACTTTCTCCTTTAAAACAAGGCACTTGTCCCTAAAAAAAATATTGTTCCATATATAGCTCTCTATTTCACTGATGCGTCTACTTGACACACGCACTTTGGTCCAATTGGCTTCACAAAGCAATTATGTTGTTGTCACCCTCTGTCTTGCAGATGACAGTCCAAATACAGCTAAAAATGTGTACATGTGTCCAGTTGTTACTGTTGAAGAAATAGATAGCTATGGTTCTTAACTATGCCTTTTCTGCACATTCCTACCTTCCTTTCACTTTGTTTTCCCCCTTTCTCCCAATTTCAACACTTTCCTATCTTCCCCTTTTCTTTTCTTTAAATAATTATTGCTCGATGGTTGCAATGTGGATCATAGTAATTGACTCGCAGATTATTGACAAGTCATTAATGATTGTATACATTAAATAATATGAGACAAATCTTGCATTCATACTGCATACCCTTCAGAAATGTCATGGTGAAGCAAAACTGGTTATTCTATCAACTGTTTAGGTTTGTGGGAGCATTAAGTCAATTTGTCTCTGTTCTTGAGCCACCCACTATTTATAGCTTTGTTTACACTTATTGCTGTAAGTGGTTGATAGGTTTAAATGTCTGTAATAGTTACAGCAGTGTATATTGCTTAACATATATTGCAGCATATAGTGCAGGTATTAATGTCATCCTGTTTTTCTTCCTTTTATCACAGGTGAACATGGGGGGATAGGTTCCTGACCCAGAGACTCTCCAGACTCTGGAATAGACTGCCCATACATGTCATGCAGAGTGCCTCTTTGGCCCTCTTCAAAAGGAACCTTGATGATTGGATGGGAGATCAGAAATTCACCACCGGGATCATGTCAGTGGCCCTGCTAGACAGGGGTCCAGGGAAGTAAATACTGTGGGAAGAAATAGCCAGAGAATTGTTATGGCTAGGCTTGTAGAGGCCCTAGGGCTGATAGCCAAGTACCAGCCTATGAACCTATAAGAGTGTGTGTGTTTGTGTCCCTCTACATACATAAAGATACATAAAGTGGGTGCCTGCACCCATGACAAACCAGCATAAAACCCTCACTATGGCTTAAACAACCTAAGCTTGATTAACTGCTCAGGCACATAAAAAACAGGCATGGTGGATGGATTTGTGTATACTAGGGTGGTGTTGAAGGGAACAAGAATGTGCTGACACAGCATATGGCTCATCATCAGTAGTGGAGACCCTGTACCACCTGATCTCAGTGTCTCATCAGAGTCTGATAATGATAGTGGCCACAGTAAGGCACAGATGGGGGTTGCAGAAGCTGAATTTGACACAGAAGTTGACTTCAAGCACCTCCTTTAGGATCCACAGATACAGACAGTATACCTTTACATACCTAGTCCACTGAGGCCACATAGATTGGACAGTTGGATGGGAGGACATAGACTGGGGAAGTGTGGCTACCACAACTTCAGTGCCTGTTGATGCACTCCATAGCCAAACTGTTGGCAAGGTACCACACAGGTGGATTGATAGGGGTGCTTGTCAGAGGACTGCTGTCCCTCCACCACCTGGTTCAGGTGTCTCTTCATGTGTCACTTGACATATGTTTAGGGCTGTAATTGAGGCACAGGCACATTCAGAACATCACTCCAGAAGAATGCTCAGGGTACTAGATGTGGCTCAGTCTGACATCCATGACTGCCTTCAACATGTTGTTGATGCACTGAGTCGGTTCAGTGACATGTATGAATGGGATGTATCCATTCAAAAGTACAGAGTATCTCTCATGGAATGCACATTGTCTGTGATGGAATGTCTACTGGGAGGGGAACACTGACCTCATGGGCGTAGGTCAGCAACTACATCTGCTGAGTACCAATGTGTCCATGCCCGATCAGACTCCTGTAGTGGCAAGACACATGCACTGCTCCATCAGAGAGTGTGCTGTCCACACCCAAACATAGCAGGCCATGGGGGCATGGTCCTGGGCATTCTCAACTTAACTACCCCACCATTAACTGGGAAACTACTCATGTACCAACTCCTTCACTCAACGCTTTCTGGAATTCATAAACTCCAATGACCTGGATCAACTTATCCACACCCCCACCAGGGGCAACAATATCCTAGATCTAGTCATTACCAATATGAGTGACCGGTGTTCCACACCTGAAGTCAACGCCTCATTAGTCCGATCCGACCATAAGCTAATTACCCTAGACATCCACATCCTGCCTCCACCCCCCCATTAAGGAAACCATGATAAAAATTTCTCCAAAGCCAACTTCATGCTTCTTAAGACAGAAGTGGTGAACTTCATGACACCCATGCAGATGGACAATACAGTTATGACTACTGAATCCTACTCAATTGCACTTTATAAGCACTTACATGAGTGCATGGATCATGCTATCCCAAACAGAACCAAGATGCTATCCTCCAAAAAAAGGAAGCCAATCTGGTGGTCCCCTGCTATAAACAAACTGTACAACAGAAGGAGGAAACTCTTGCAAAAGAGAGTAAAATCCCATGAGTGGAGGAGCTCCTTGGTCAGCCTCAGTAAGAAGCTGCGATCCCTGATAAAATACTCCAAAGCTAGTTATGAAAACAAAATTGCCACTGATTCTAAAGACAACCACAAAGCATTCTATAGCTATGTCAAGAATCTCAATGGCAACACTCTGATCTGCTCTGAGTTACAGCACAATGGCACTAAATATATAGACCCAACTGATATTGCCAACATCCTGGCAGATAGGTTCAGTGCTAACTTTACCCACCTCTCACCCCCTAAAGAGCCCATCTCTATACTGGAAGTGTAATCACGGCTGCACAGGTAAAAAACACACTCTCCAAAGCCAAGAACACGGCATCCATTGGACCAGATAACATCCCAGGCTGCGTTCTACATGAACTACAGAATGAACTGGCACCCCACCTAAGTATCATGTTCAATCATAGCCTCACCTCAGTCTTTGTGCCTGCTGAATGGTGCACAGCAACGGTTATCCCACTCCACAAGGGGGGAGCCACCACGGACCCCGAGAACTACCGCCCCATTAGCCTGACGAGCCTGGTCTGCAAGGCCATGGAACGTATCATCATGGAACTTATAAACAAAGACATTGGTAATCTGCAAACTCTGGATCCCATCCAGTTCAGGTTTGTAAAAGGCAGATCATGTCTCCTAAATCTGATAGACTTCTTTGAAGCAGTCACTAAAGCTGTAGACAAGGGTCAGGTGGTTCACACAGCCTATCTAGATCTTGCCAAGGCTTTCAACACCATCCCCCACTCTGGAATTATAGATAAACTCACTAAACTAGGTATAAATCCCTATGT
This sequence comes from Protopterus annectens, assembly GCF_019279795.1. Classification (NCBI taxonomy): domain Eukaryota; kingdom Metazoa; phylum Chordata; order Ceratodontiformes; family Protopteridae; genus Protopterus; species Protopterus annectens. The sequence goes on along the minus strand of NC_056751.1, from coordinate 232,651,272 downwards.
CACAAGATGGGTTGTCAACTGGCTCACTGACAGAACCCACACTGTGAAAGTAGCAGACTCCAAATCCAACTTCAGACCAGTGACAAGTGGAGTACGACATGGTTCAATCCTGGGTCCTCTCCTCTTTGGTATCTACTTCTCTGAAGTACAGGCTAACACAGAAGGTCTTTTCTAATGAAGTTTGCAGTTGACTGCAAACTAGGAGCCATAATCAAAACTCCTAACAATGTGGACATCCTACAAAAGGGCCTCACTGAGACAGATGCCTGGTGTCAAAGCCATGGCCTCAAGCTCAATGCCAAAAAGTGCATTGTCATCCCCTTTGGTAAAAACTCCATACCCATGAACTACAACATAGGTGGTTGTATACTCAACATTGAAAGTGTGATAAGAGACCTTGGGACACAGGTGGACAGTAATCTCTCCTTTGATAATCACATTGCCACAATAGTCAGGAAATCCTTTTTTTGTCATCCCCTTTGGTAAAAACTCCGTACCCATGAACTACAACATAGGTGGTAGTATACTCAACACTGAAAATGTGATAATAGACCTTGGGACACAGGTGGACAGTAATCTCTCCTTTGATAATCACATTGCCACAATAGTTATGAAATCTTTCTATGTGGCACACCTCATCACAAAAGGTTTCTCATCCACAAAAAAAGAGGTCATTGTTCCCCTCTACTCATCACTCATTAGACCCATTATAGAGTACAACACCTCTTTTAATATGTACCTCACAAGACATCTACAACAACTGGAAAGGCTGCAGAAATACCTCACAAAGAGGATTACTGGCCTGAAACAGATGCCCTACGCAGACCATCTAAAAAAACTCCAGCTTTACTCCGTCGCATATCGCCTACTCAGAGGTGATCTCTGCCTAACATACAAAGCTATGTCAAACCCAGAGATGTTGGACATGCTGCACTTAAAGAAATCCCAATCCCTCTGAGCTACACGCTCTAGGGACTTAAACCTTGTCACCACAATAAACAGAACATGCCGGAGGGATAGATTCCTGTCCCAGAGACTTCCCATACTCTGGAATAAACTACCTATCTATATCAAACAAAGCTCCTCTTGATGATTGGATAAGAAATAGGAAATTCACCCCAGGATCACCTCTGTGGCTCTGCTCGACAGTGGCACAGGAAATTAATTTTCTTGGGTAGCAAAAGCCAGGGTACCTTTTTGGCTGGGCTTGTATAGGCCCCAGGGCTGATAGTCTAGTACCTACCTATGAACCTATAAACCATCAAGGGAGCACATCCAGCAGACATCAGTCACCCTCATGTAGTAGCACACCATCTGACCTTGGATGTGGATGTGCACATGCACCTGGTTTAATTGCTTCTTGTCATGTAACAGAAGGTATGACAGCTAGTTAGAGCTTTTGAGCATCTGCTCTGCTATATAGCAGAAGATGATTGTATTGGAAAATAAGTGTATTAGCATTTCTGTTTGTATGAGGGCAAAGTGTTAAAGCCTCTGCACATAAACCAGAACAGAGCAGGTAATACAAGGAAACACTGTTAAAGCTCACATTGAGTCCAGAAACACTAACCTTTAAATAAATAATCCTATTGTACACTCCTGCCACAAGTGCACAGGTGAGATTTCTCCAAAAACAGATGCCATCTTAATCTTCTTCTTCTTTTGGCTACTACCATCGGGGGGTTGCCACAACAGATCATCTGCATTCATTTCCTCCTTTCCTCTGCATCTTGCTCTGTCACACCAACCACCTGCATGTCCTCAGTCACCACATCCATGAACCTTATCTTAGTCCTTCCTCTTTTCCTCTTACCTGCCAGCTCCATCCTTAGCATCTTTCAATATACCCAGCATCACTCCTAAGCACATGTCCACAGCAATACAATCTCACCTCTCTGGCTTTGTCTCCAAGTTGTACAACTTGAGCTGACACTCTAATATACTGATTATTAATCCTATCCATCCCCAGCACACTCAATGCAATTCCTAACATCTGGAACTCTGCCGGTTCCTGTTACGTCTCCTGTCTTTTTGTCAGTGACACTGTCTCCAACCCATATAACATAGCTGGTCTCACTAACATCTTGTAGACCTTCCTTTTTAGTGTTATTGGTACACGTCTGTCACAAACCACTCATGACACTCTTCTCCACCCACTCCACCTTGCATGAAATTTCTTCTTCACCTCTCTTCCGCACTCACCATTGCTTTGATTTGTTGATCCCAAGTATTTCAAATCATGTGCCTTCCCATTCCTCTATCCTCCATCTAATTTGCACACATATATTCTGTCTTAGTCCTGATGCTCTTCATTACTCTCCTCTGTATAAGCATAACTCCACCTCTCCAGGGCTCCTAAACCTGTTCCCTACTCTCAGTGCAGATCACAGTATCATCCACAAACATTATAGCCCATGGGGACTCATATGTGATCTCATTTGTCAACCTGTCAATCACCATTGCAAAGAGATGTCATAATGTTTGTGCATACAATAAAAGGAATGCCACTGCTGTTGGTTTTATGTTGGATGAGGTGACATCTACCTGCCTGCCAAGCTAGTGTGCTGCTATGGCCTGTTGTGATGAATACATATCCAATAATCTGATATAGCTGATGACATCAGCAGTGTCTGTTGAGGACAAGAGGACAGTGTCACACAGGCTGCTGTAAAATGCTCTGTATAATGTCCACCAACAGCTCACACACACCATCTTGACTGCAGTGAGATTAGAACCCCTACCTATCTAAGTCTACAGAACACAGTACTTAATACACATGCCACAGCACAAGTCTGACTTTAACAGGACTGCAGGTGATCTTATAGTATATGACATCAGCAGGCCATGTGGGGGGCAAGGGGTTGCAGGCCTGCAGGCCATGTAGGCAACAACAGGTTGCAGGCCTGCTACAAATGGATGATTTTGCAAGCACAAAAACACTGCAAAACCATACCATTTAACAGGTTAATGTGAGATATCACTTCCACTCTTATTTATGGACACACACACACAGACACACACACACACACACACACACACACACACACACACACACACACACACACACACACACACACACACACACACACTAAGTTGACTGTAGTGAGATTAGAACCCCTACCTACCTAAGTTTATCGACTACAGAAAACAGTACTTAAAACACGTGCCACAGCACAAGTCTGATTTTAAAAGGACTGCAGGTGATCTTATAGTAAATTACATCAGTAAGCCATGTAGGGGACAAGAGGTTGCAGGCCTGCTACAAATGCATGATTTTTCAAGCATGGAAACACTCCAGAGCCATACCATTTGATAAGGCAATGTGGGATATGCACTTCTAGTTTCCTTTATGAAGGCAGACACACACGCACACACACACACACACACACACACACACACACACACACACACACACACACACACACCAAGTAGACTGCAGTGAGATTAGAACTCCTACCTATCTAAGTTTATGGATTACAGAACACAGCACTTAATGCCTGTGCCATAGCACAAGTCTGACTTTAATAGGACTACAGGTGTTCTTATAGTAAATGACATCAGCAAGCCCTGTGGGGGACAAGAGGTTGGAGGACTGCCAGACATGGATGTCTGTGCAAGCACAAAAAGACTGCAAAACCATTCCGCTGGAGATTTAATTTTGGCATACACACTTCAGTCTCTCTTATGGAGACACACACACACACACACACACACACACACACACACACACACACACACACACACACACACACACACACTACTGCAGTGAGAACCAAACCCCTACCTCTCTAAGTGCACAGACTACAGAACACAGTGCTTAATGCAAGCACCACAACAGAAGTCTAATTTTAATAAGACTGCAGGTGAACTTATAGTATATGACATCATCCAAGGATGTGGAGAACACCAGCTTGGGAGGCCTGCATAGGCACATTGCTCCTTAATGTCACCTGAGGCTAGTACACTAACAGTAATATACTGTTTAGAAACCATAGTTGTGTAACAACACACGTCTCTTATTGAGCATATTTGGATATTTGACTTTGGCAGTGCAAGCATGTGAGCACAACTATATGGTCATGTCCATGAGGGAGCACACAACATTATATGTTACACCTTTGTTTTGTGTTAGATGCATGTGTTTTAGAATTTAGGAGATCCCATGGTTGTAATGATCATTGTTTAAGTTGATTGTAAGGAAACACACTGATGGGTATTACGTTTCTGTACAAATAATTATACTATGCCCTCAGTTTGAAATGTTTCTACATGTAGTCTTAGGTCACACAAAGCATTTAGGAAATATAGAACAGTAAGAACACAGATCTATGTATGTGATGTAATAGTTAGCATACCTCACAACTTCTTAGAGCAAGAAATCTGGACAAAGCCATTATTATTTAGGAATAAAGTGGAAAAAATTGGATCGCTGTTTACATATTGCCCTTACCAACTTAGACTCTTGATGGAATAACAGGTTTTTCATTAGCTTGAATTTTCTGAATGGTATGACATCTATATATCAAATGTATGTAATTTGTTTCTGACTTTATTCTCACTGAATTTTCTAGAAACCAACATTTTATGAGGAACAGACTATATATATTATGTAAAAATATGGACATGCTTCAGAAATCAGGACAGTTAAGAGCTATGATAGGCATAGTAAAAAATGCAATAATTATTGTGCTAAGTGTACACACATGCACGTTGCCCTCTTTTACCTGTTTGCAGGTAGGTAAGCAGTGTTCAAATGCAAGGCACATTGCTAACATCCAGCCTTCCTATTATGTAATGTATAAGTCCTACTGTAGCCCACTCCTATCAGTACTCCAGGACATGATTTCCCAATTGCTATGGGCAATCATTTAATATATTTGGTGTCTGCTATTGCCAGTTTGACATAACTCTTATCTACTTATTTCCTTTTTCTGCAGTTTTGCACTTTGGGCAAAATATGTAAGCATTATTAAAACGGTTTTCAGCATACAACACATTGCATAAATGTGTACTAAAATATAAAGATGAAAACATTATGGGACACAGAGTCACAGTCTGTAAAAAACACTAACTATTGCAAAAATTCCTCCAAAACTTCAACTTACATCAGGATTTGAACCCTCAACATCCTTAAAGCTTCATCAAACAGGATGGCTGCCTTAGTTCTTTTGGCCACAGAAGCAGCTTTCCTGAAATGGAGTCATTCCTCACACAACCAGCTTCATAAAAATGTACACTGGTATTAAACCACACATTGTATATTGTACAAGAACTCTGAATTATATTTGGACATACAGCAGTTAGTAGACACAGTTCCTGTCATAATTATGATTACAAATATAAATTTCTCTGTCTTGCAATCCTGTTTTGTGGGTGGAGGAAAAAACACATTTACTGTTAGGATACAAAGCAGTCTGAAGTCAGAAACTGCAATAGACTAGACTCACTTCCTTACCTTTCTTTTGCAAAATGCACCAGTATTCATCTGTGGTTGGACTGTGTGAGTGGTTCATACCTGATGCATAATAATTAAATATGGCAACACTATAGTAATACATGTGTGTGCACTCACAAGTTAACTTACATTCTCTACAAAAGAACCACTATATATTTGCATACTATAATAAGGTATGACATACAAGGAAATGTCATAACAACACTACAGTGTAGGTTCAAGCCTTACCTTGCAAATGCAGCAGTTGACACAACATTAGTTCATGGTTGACTCTGTCTGATGCAAGCAGTACACAGCCAGTACCTGTATAGATGAAGGTGTGTGAGTTGCCTGGTATCAGTTTCAATGTATGCATGTGAGTAGGAGGAAGGGATTAGAACCTAGGTGCCTAGGTAGTCAGTGAATGTTCTATGTATTGTCTGTTGGCCAAAGCAAGGGCATACTGAGCATGCCTACATCTACCTACAGGGACAGCAGCTTTGGATTTCTCCTCCGAGTGTTTCTGTGACTGTGGTTGTGATGACCTAGCTGTTGGTGGGGGTATGTATGTCCCTTCCCCTTGCTAATCCTGCTGCAGCTGTTTGCAGAGGATCAGACTGTGCAGCATACTACAAACTGAATATCTGCATACATGTCTGTGGAGTATTTTATTTATTTATTTATTTAACAGTTGTTGACCGGGAAAGTCCGACTAGGTTCCACAGAGCCTGTTTTCAGCAGAGGCCCGGGGAGAAATGCTCCAGTATACCACACGGCTTCACCAGATATAGCTAGGCAACAGAATGGTGACTTCAGAAGCCCAAACACATACTCTATGATGTTCCTAGTTTATGTGTGTGCCTCATTATGGCATTCTTCCATGGGTATGTGTGTGCATTTCTGATGAGTGTCATCATCCAAGGTGCCAGGGTGCAGCCAACATCCTCCAGTAGATGGCCATGTGGGATGTCCCCTCAGCATACATCTGGTACAACTGTGATGTGTGCCAGATAAGGGAGTCATAATAACTGCCAGAGTTGCCACCACACACATTCAAGATAATCCCCTGGACATTGCACATGACTTGGCAGTTGATAGAGTGGTATCCCTACAGTTAATTTAGATTCCACCCTGCTCATCAAGTGGTGCCTTGATGTGTACATGAGTGCAATCTGTGTCACCCAGTACATCATAGTAGTATGCTACATGATAGCAGTATTGTATATTGCTGGGCTTCTCCTCAGCAGTAAGGGGAAAATATATGTGTTAACTGGCATGCATAAGTATAGCATCCATGAATTGGTGGAGGATCCTGGATACTGATGTCTATGACACACCCATCATGACCCCAGTTGGTCTTTGAAAAGTAGCAGTAGCTAATATTCTAAGGGCTACACATACTTTAGTTTCCACTGGGATGGGTTCACCTCAGTTGACTCTGGCTCTGAGTTGAGGCCGGCAGATCTGACAGAGTTCTTGTAATGTGTCCCTGTTTACCCTGTAGCACTCTACCATCTCCAGCTCATGTAACACCTAGAAGGTTATCCCGGGCCTGAACACTCTTTTGCTTCTTGGCCTAGGCTTATTGTCATCAGCACCAGCATGACTGACTTCAGCCTCTAGCACATACAGATGTAGAATAGCTGCAGTAGCCCCTAGCATTATGTCAGTTAAAATTTCCAAGGCTCTACTCCAATGTTATTGAAGTATCAAGGAAAAATAAAAATGTAAGCTGTATGCACATTTTATGCATTTCTTGGGTAGGACCACTATGTGGTATTGGCAATTTATATTAAATTCACCTGCTTATGATATAATTAAAGGGTTTAAAACTCCTGCTGCAGTGTGCAATATTGCACTCTGCACAGGGAAGTGCAGCAGAATGCAGTTGTGCATAATAAAAGTAAAGCACGTAAAAACTGATATAATTTCATCTCTATTGTCCTGATAAGTACAGAATATGCTAATTACTGATATTTGCACCTCATTTCTATGACCTACAATACCAGCACAGTATGATAAACGTTGACATACCCTGTACTTGAACCCAAGACTATCTAGTACCTAACAACTGTCACCACAGCAGTAGTCAACCAAAGGCCTCTAAATGGAGAGAATTAGTATAGTGCAGTCCCACTTACTGGGTTTGTGTGATGCCCAGAAATTCTCACCAATATTGATTGAATGCATCCGGTTTCTATATTTGGATGTCTTGCCCATGTCTGGTAAGTGTGTGATCTTCTGACACAAGTAAGGATTGCATAATCATTTCCGTTTGTGCTAAGTTGTGCACTGTGCACCCATGTGCAAAAAAAACAATAAAATAGCAACAAAGTTATCTGACACCCCCCATGATGTCATCAACAGCCGTGGAAAACCTAAACACCATGTAGATGCTTACATGGAGTGAACAGCCCTACCCCTACACAGTCCCTGCTTTTTGTGATTCAACAAATCCACTGCTTTTTACATCATTTGCATAATAACTGTGCCAACAGCCTGGAAACTACATGGATAGTAGTCGTGTAAGCTGGGCAACAGCACATGAGCAGGGAGTTAAAGACACAGTGCAAGGTATTACTGTACCTGTTGTGGCAGTACATCATACCCATCTTTTAAATTACATTTCTATTATTCCTTTCCAAACATTTTGTGTGTAGCAGTGCACTGCACTAAATTATGCTAAAAAAAGAAAAAAAAACTTATAAAATTTATAGTGATCTGACACACACCCCTGATTCTTTTGTACATCCTCGGCCATTAAATGTATGTTTTTAGTTTTTCATGGGCATTCTGTCCATATTTCAGGACTTCTACATGCCTTTGCTTCCATGTAGGCTTCTGTATATGAAAAGTTTCCACATACACAACCAACACAAACATGGAGCCTACACTGTTGTCTGTAGGGCTGTTGGATCGCTCCACCATGTTGTATTTGTTCATTAGCATAAAATTCAGCAACTTATGCTGAACTCTGCATCCCACAAATCTTTCTGTTGATGCATGTTATTGCATGTGATTGTGCACTGCTACACAGACATTACTGAATCTAAAACTCATTGCACCCATGTTTGCATTGTGCCACGTCGCAATCATGGAAAAAAATGACCATGTAAGCTTTATTGAATTTGTACCAGTGAGTTGTATTTTTCTGATAATCTTTGCTTAGAGGAGTTGTGTTTACATGAAAACCTTTACACACACACACACACACACAAATATATATATATATATATATATATATATATATATATATATATATATATATATAAAATGAGAACACTTTATAATGTTGAAATTCTGAAATACCGAATTTCAGAATCCCGAGATCATAAAGCCAAAAGCTCTAAATACCGAAACCCCAGAAGCGCAAATTTCAAAATTCTGACGTTCGGAGATGTTGAAGGAGTGTGGTGTTTGAATGAAATTCAGGTAAGTATGTATGTTTAATGGTGTTGGTTAGGGGCTTTAGTGTGTGTCAGTGTGTGTTGTGACTGTGATGTGTGTGTGCAAGGGGAATATAGGTGTGTGGTGGTGTTTTTGTGTTTGTCTGTGTAGTGCAACCCTGGAGTTAATATATTTAAGTAGGGGAGGTGTGGGGAGCACAGAGTAGGTTTGTGTGTTTGTGTGTGTGTGGGGGGTGTTTGTTTGTGTATGTGTGTGGTGTCTGGTTAGTGCAGGATTTGCGATTTCAAAATTCGCGCTTTTGGGATTTCGGCATTTAAAGCTTTCGGCTTTATGGTCTCAAAATTCTGAGATTTGGTCTTTCAGGATTATAAAGTGAATCCATATATAATATATATGTGTATGTGTACATTTGTATATTAGACATTGTAGAGTGATTGTTTTAGAGAAGCTTTAACAGAGGTTTGTATATGGGACGTTCCCATGGAATGTTAGTCAGAAACTAATGAATAAATAGCATTTTGTATGTATTAGATGGCAATAAAATGTTGCTCACTATTGTTCTATAAAAGAGGGTTCCCTGTCCAACTGAATTCAAGAAACCCAATTCTCACCTGATGGATCATAAGCAAGTACCTACCAGAAAACCTTGAAGGTGCAGAGTGGTGCTGTTCATGGAACTGGAATAAAGCTCTGAGCAAGTCCCTCAGCCTAGACTTTTGCTTGATCATTCACCATTGCTAAAAGGACTATTTTGACTGTAAATATTTTGTCTGTTTGTTTTAAAAACTGAGTGGACTCTGACACTTTGAAAATGGTAGCAATTAATCTACTCTCACAAGGCTAAAGTTAAAGAATAAAATAATGCAGATACAGTTAAATGCTTCAACAAACAGTTCTAGCAACAGAAATGTGTCCTTATCTGTCTTCAGATTTATCTCAGGGAATCCACTGTGCATATGCCAGTGGTTATCCTGCAACTAATTCCTAGTGAAATGTGACTTGCTTACATGAACTTCCTGTTCATAGTATACAAAGTGGTTATTTTACGAAGTATGTCACTCTGCTTTGCCTTACTAATTTTGTGAACCTATATATGCTAACTAGGTAGTCTAAATTAAAAAAAAAGAATGTTTATCACTTTGTACTTATTTTTCCAGTTTTTCACTCATGTTCATTTATGTCTGTATCATGAACCAGTCTCAAGTTTCAATTTTGATATGCCATAAAATCACACTGTGCGACCACTATCAATTTAATAGGAAATAAAATGCTCTCTACAGCTCAGTCTGCTTTGCTGATTGTACTGCTTCAGCTCAGATGAATAATTCCAATGTCACCTTCCCATTTATCTTCATTGCAGCCTACACAGTTTGATAAACAGACCTCTCTCTCCCTCTCTCTCTCTCTCTCTCTCTATATATATATATATATATATATATATATATTAACTGAATGAAAAATAATATATGACTACTGTCATACAAGCCACAGTGCGTTACAACTTTCCTTTGCATAAAATTACTTTTCCTGATGGAAATGGATGAAGAGTATGGAAATCTGCCCTTCTATACTAGGGTCATGCCCTTCTAAATAAATCTAAGGTTGGAAAAAGTAAATGAAACTATCAGACTGTTAATAGTGAAAGCTGATGTTTTATGAACCAAAACATTCATGTTTAAAGTGTTGAGTTGTAGCTGACATCTGAAACTTCAACCTTTCAAGATGGGGTACTTTATGTTAGGAAACATTATTGAAAGTTCAGATATCTGCAGAAAACATATGCTGCAAAGCAATAACATTTTAAGTACTAACTACTGCTGAAATTTAAAAAAGATTGAAATAGTTATATCACCGTATGACCTAATGAATTTCATGATCTTTTTTAATGGTATAATTTTATTTCATAATGAATTATCAAAATTTACTTGCAGCCCCCCCCCCCCACACACCCTATTGGATGTCTGAGCAAATGTCTACTTAATATTACCACAATAAAAGAAGTCAGGGAAACAAATTGATTTTAAGCCAGATTATTCTGTTGTTTGGATACACAGCAGGTCACCTCACCACACTGGGATTGCTGTTTTAAGTACCTAGAGAGTAAGTGCATTTCTTAGAATAGCAAGGATTTAAGCATGATTAGAAAGAATATACACAATTTTAAAAACTGCTTCTTCAAGGTACAGCAGCCCTTGATTTCATGTGTATGCAAGTAGTGGGAGTAGTGGGAGTGTGGGAGTATAGCTTTATACATGGGTGGTGCACAGGAGGCTTGACTCATTAAAAACTAGCCCACACCATCTGGTGCCCCCATCCTGGTCTACCTACATCATCCAGATTACTGGAAAAGCACCCTTGCTAGAGCGGCAACCTAGGCAGCTGCCTAGCTGGCCTATGCCAGCTATGACAGTGAGTACTAAACTTTGCTGTTTATTTCCTCTGAATCACATTTATTTTCAAAGTTACAGGGCTGGCAGATTTTAGACTCATGCTTCTGTTAGAGAATGGTTCAGTCATGTAACCCTTACAGTACAAATGGGTATACAGCATTGAACATCAGGCAATAGTTTATAACAGTGACACCTAATGTTTCTCTGCATATGTTGAGGTAGGGGACTGTCAGCACCCACATCAATAAGTGACGGGATTTGCCTGGCTCTGTAACTCAGAGGGATAGAGCCATCACTGCAACCCAAGTGATGATGGTTCTTTTAGTGGCCCTAGCACCAGGCAGGTTGGAGGAGGAGTGAAGCGGTATGGCCTGCTTGCATTTCCCAATGTGTACATAATTTATTAAGTACATATCATGCATAAGTCATTGCCCTGCTCTCTGCTCCATCAAGACAGCATTGGACAGGATTTGGAAGGAACTTGGTGAAATTTGTTACTTTACATACAAGAGAATATTTTTGTAAAACAGCTTCCAAACATCAAAAATTATATAAGTATGTTACCTTGAAAATAGATCTACCATTGACACCCTCATTCTTAATATAGCTGTCGAGATGCTCATAAAATAGCTCTTTCATAGTCTTCATCACAATGTTTTCCATGTTCACAGTTTCATAAACGCACATCACAAAGCATTTTTTCACTTCTTAGTGCTAGGAATGTTATGAAAATATGTTAATAATATCACTCTAACAACTGATGAGTCAGCCAACTAAAGGATGTCAGAAACCTCCATTAGTTAAAATAGCACATGTAGCAGGATGAGCAGCTCATGTTTTACCAGAATTTCTGGGAACATATAATTACTGACTTCTGGACTTGTTCTGACTCACAGAGTCACTCTGGTACCACATGCTGTGATGGAAATTTATCCCTTGCAAAATACTGAACCTGTTATATCATAATAAGAATGGGGAAAATTAACTTAGAAGGCTTACGGTATAATTTATATTAATCTATCTGGGTACCTTTCAGTCATAGGAATTGTGTCATTTTTCTTTGCAAAAAATATATATATGACACATCTATCCCATTCCTTCACTCTAGAACTAAATTTAAAAAAATGATTGTGCTGAATTCCTGTTCACATGGAGACAAAGGCAATAAATATACTGTGTTGCATTCCAATAGGATGTAAGCATAATGTGAATATATCACTCTTATTAAGTAGACTGCAAAACACTTCATAACAAAGGGGTTATGAAGGCTGAGTGCATCTGTATAATGTAAAATAAAAAAGGATATTGTAATTTTAAGTGGGTAAATCAAAAATAGCTGATAGATAATTCTAAGAATATATATGTAGTGTCTTATATGTTAAATAATAAATAATAGCATAATTGCAGTTCAGCTACTCACCTGCATGTCTTCCTTTCCTACATCAAAATGGCCTGCAGCAGCATGTGTGTTACAACAACCTGCTTTCTCTTTAACATGTTGTGAAATGTTCATTGTAATAGACAGCAGGGTTCAGTTTAATATGGTCTTCAAATCTGCCATGTGGAATCAGCTAACAGAGAGCTCCAGTTGTGTAAATATAAAGCTGAGTCAATTGGTAGAAAAGAAATTTGATGTATAAGGTTATATGAATTATTTACACCACCCAACATGAGACTAGGATCTATAATTATAACTCTTTTATGGTTAATGCAGGGACTTCTTACCCCAGAATTAACCAAAAATAGTATCAACACCTTCCATTTTAAAAGTGCAGACACCTTGCAAAGACACTTCAATCATAATGCTATTTTACTGCTTTTTTGCTAACAGTTTGACTGATAATGTATAACTAAACTGTTAACCTTCACTGTCTATCTATCCCACTTAGCCTTGGAGTATGTACTTTTCCACCATCCACACTGCTGTCAATATATATATATATATATATATATATATATATATATATATATATATATATATATATATATATATATATATATATATATATATATATATATATATATATATATATATATATATATATATATATATATATATATATATATATATATATATATATATATATATATATATATATATATATATATATATATATATATATATATATATATATATATATATATATATATATATATATATATATATATATATATATATATATATATATATAGCTATTTATCTGGCTATCTATCTGTCTGAATGGAACTTCAGTCATTTTTATCAGATTCTGTTAGGCTGCCTACAAGTCAATGATGATCAGATCATCAAAAACAGTGTGCACATATGAAATACAGTAATTTTGCAGAGGAGCAAACTCACCTGCACCCCACAGATTGTGCATCTCTAAATGTACTAATTACAAGATCACACAACAGTGGGGAAAAGGAGAAAGTTTCTAAACCCCATTGTTACGTGATCCGATTGCAACCCTCTGGATTGTTCCAGTGTACCTGTTAATCAAAACACATCTATTGCTGTATCATTGAATGCCTTTTCCATATAGATAGATACTGTATATGGCTCTGTCAGTCTAATTGCAGTTACTACTATCAGTTTATAGCCCAAGTCAGATTTTCTGGGAACATATACATGCTCGTTATAGTATCACATGCCACTAATTTAGCAATTAACCATTCCTTTATAGTACATGGGTTCATGTTAAAAACACACTCATGTTAATCTCATTTTTTGGGTAATATGTACACATACATGTGTACATGTAGCTGTAACTGTATAGGTGCTATATAATATTATATTTAGGGTCCTCCTTAAGCTCAGTGTTCATACAAAAATGTTGCATATTAATAAGTTTGCATCCCATGTCTTAGTTCGTTGCATAGATATCTGAGTATTATGCAAGGATTGGGCATGTGTGTGGGGGAGGGGATGCCAAAGTTTGAAAAATCTAAGCAAGTGATTTCACAGCCACATAGTTTATATAAAATTATGGTGAGGGTATTGAGAAACCATGAGCAATATGTAAAGCACTACTTAATGCAATCAGGTATTTTTTAAATTTTCTAATTTCAATGAATGGAGCTAGACATGCATGTGAAATATTTTGCATGTAAGTGAAAAACATTTAGTTCAGATGTATATTTAACCACATTAGCCCCATTCAATAAAACTACAATTAAAAAAACACATGACTGCATTAAGTATCAGCTAATAAGTACCTTCTATTTCTGAAAAAAAAAACCCTTCCGATCTTCCAGTCAAAAAACCTGTCTTTGACTTACAGAGGGGAAAGTATTGCTGTCAAATATGGTGAAGACTGCACTACTGACTGGAATGCAGATTTTCCAAGGGACGTCTAAACAGATTTTACTATCTTAAATGGCCCTGCTTACGCAAATACAGCATTTTGCAGTTCAGAGACACTAATTGCAATAAGGAAAGGCCTCATTATGAGATAGTTTGCATCTCTCTGAATTACACTAAATACCCCAAAGTGCTGATCAGCACTTCCTGTGGTAGGTAACATTGTGAAATCAGAGACACTGTCCCAGTCAGTCACACATGCAAACACATGTAATACACACATGTACACACACCATTTACTGCCTACCTACTGCTGTTGTCAAATCATCCACAATGTCTCCTTTCCCCCTACCCACATAATTTAGGGATGATTACAGTCAGCCCACAATGTCAGACATTTAGGTTTCAGACTTCATATCCTTCAGTGAATTTGTGCTAGGGCAAATTCCTACTGGCCGCATACATAATGACATGTTGCAGGTATTGCATAATACCAGTGCTCCTCAATAAATATGTAAAAAAGCAAACAAAAAAAAAAAAACAAAAAAACACCTGCTGCACTAATGTATCAGTCATTGCTGCAGGCTAATGTAGGGGTTTCTCACATCACATGTGCACAGTTCAAATTAATTATCCCATATGCATTTCTTTTTTTTATAATACTTTTTAGCAAAAAATCCTGGTGTCTAGTGTTCCCTCCACCCCTATTCCCTGTACTGTTATAGTGTTGTCAAAGCATGAGAGTTAAGAGTAATCTCTAATGACTACTGTTCTCCCCACACCCTGATCACCATGCAGATATAGTGCCATTAAGGAACAATAGTTAGGAGCTGCAACCATTTTAATGAGTAACAATGCTCACTCCTTTTCTATGTAGCTGCTAACTTGGATTTATTTATTTATTTACTTTTTATTTGTGTAAGTGGGTGGAGTGGGCCAAAGTCCCATCTCTATCAAATACAGGTAAGACATAATATCAGTAGAAATAATACCCAAGCAAGTGCATGAATGAACTTCATAGCCTCCTCTTTAACATTTTCACCAGCACTCTCTATACATCCACACAATAGACCACCCTAATACAATACACAGATGATTCCACTCTCATTTGCACATCTAACAACATTGTGTACATCCAAAACTTTACTCAGGAAGCTTTGACAGTGACTGAAACATGCCTTCATAACTCATAAGTCATGTTCTCCCCCCAAAAAGACCAAACCCCCTACTTTTTTCCCCAAATCCCTCTCTCATGAAAAAAACTAAATTTGAAGTCCTGTCTCTTGAAAATACAACAATTGAAGTAACTTCATATAGCAAATTATTAGGGGTGATAGTGGATGATAATCTTATATTCGACCTGCATGCACAAAATTGCGTAAGAAATACTCATAAAAGACTAAGGACACTTTACAGAGCCAAAAACGTTCTCACCAGCTAGACTAAAACTACACACGCTGCTACTTATCTCTTCCCCACACTTCTTTTTGGCATTCCCATTCTTATTAACATTCAGGCTTCACAAAAATTAAAACTTGAACAAAGCTATAACAAAATTGCTAAATTTGCAGCAAATACCCCTTTCAGAACCCACCAATGTATAGCACTAAAAAGCCTAAATTAGTTAGAACTGCCTCATCTACTAACATATACATATCTTCTTACCACCTATAAAATTATCCAGCATCCATCTGCCTGTCCAGCACTAAAAAATGTTTTACTCAGCTATGTTCCCAGTCAGTCATTGCAATCCAGTGACCAAAACTGTCTACAAACCTATCAAGTCCGCTGGGCATTGTTTGTATTTGTAAAGGTTACTAAGGCCTGGAATGCCTTTCCTTAATCCATCAGGTCGATACCCTCACTCCCATCTTTCAAAACTACTCTGAAAGACTTCCAAGTTAAAATCTGACTCTGTTTTTGCTCAAAACCAGGATAAACTATATCCCTAAATGTGAACAAGTACCTTTTCATTCCTTATACCTCCTTACTCTCCCTTCTTCACTTACATCCTTACTCCTATCTAATTCTCTTCCCAGACTTTCTCTCTAAATATACCATAAGCTTATTTTTCCCTCACTTCATATTGCAATTCCTGTTTGTATTAGATTTAGCTTTAATTTCTCTAAAAGCTGTCTAAATTTTCTCTAAATATTAAATGACTGTCGTATGTGTATCAATTTTTAACCAATGTTTTTATATTAGGTATAATTTGTTATAATTATTTAAATTGCAGATGTTTCTGTTTTTGTTTTGAAGATTATAAAATTATTGTTCTTGAAATGTTTTTAATAATTTGGAGCTTTTCTCCCTGGCCTCCCCCGAAAATGGGTTTTTATCCAGTTGGACTTTTTCTGTAATAAATTGTCAATAAATAAAGAGCTGAGTATGTGTATCTAATGTTATTAAGTAGGCAAGGTGAGATACAGTATGGAGGAGCATGTTAGGTGAATTGTACACAATAGGCTGTTATAGGAGTAAAGAGATTGTACTGTATATGAAATCCATTTACAAATAAATGTGATAAACTGTTGGCAGATGCAAAATGGATTTGAAGGTTGGTAGAGTGGGTTTTGTGGCAATATTCTGTGGAAAGGTGGTGCTGAGTATTCATCCATTCTCTGAGAAAGCATTTTCAATGAGACTAAGTGGTTCTAGTCACTATAGTAGATTGTTTCCATGGTCTGACCTGAGAGAAATCTGCATAGTAGTCTAAGGAGAGTTCTTAGGATAAGTCTGACAGTTAAAGATCGGCATTGTTTGAGGTAAAACAGAGACAACCGGCCAGCTTACCTTTCTTTGTGGTTGATGTTGGGTGCATACCTAGGACATTTCCTCCCAAAGTAGAGACCTCAGTAGGGATGAAAGACCGCAAAAGAGATCCAACTTCAAGGAGGGGGCTGGGCATTCATGAGTGGTTACATCATTATGAAAGAGAGTAATATGCCTTCAAATATGCCCACTGCATGTAGAGATCTGGGGCTGCTTACTGAGCATGCATAGTGGGGTTACAGATATAAAATGGAAAAAAAAACTTGCACACTCCACTGACAGAATCACTTTTTAAGGCAAGGCACTCACGCAAAGAGGAAAGAATGGACCACTGGTCTGTCACCTCTGAGTGAATGAAGAGGCCTGCATTGTCGAAAGACAAAGAAACTTGGTGGTCATGAGAGAGGATGAAAAGCAGTGAAAAAAATGAAAAGGGAAAAGAGTGGTGGCCTGTTATGTAGCCCTGTTGAAGTCAGATTATACAATGTGAAAAACTGTTCTTGGGATGTTGGCACCTAGGAAAAAAGTATGATACTGATAATTCAGTTTGTAAGGTGATATCAAGTCAAGTGATATTACAAGGTTAATAAAGAAGAATAGTTCTAATGAGGTCACTGACACACGTACACATGCACACACAAAGACACACCCACATATGCCACCTTGCAAAAAATGATTTTTAAGGCTGGCCAAGGCTCTTGCCACCCCTATAGTGCCTTTTTTTAGGTGGAGTTCCAAAGACCAAATTTACCACCATAACAGCTACAAACAAATGCAATCTGAGGGTCATGCTGCTCAACGCTAGAAGTCTAAATCTCAAAATGCACTCACTCAAAGCACTCCTTAAAATGGAGAACATCAACATTTATGCTGTAACAGAGACCTGGTTCAAGGCAGCAGAAAGCACCCCTACACTACCAGGCTATAACTCTTTCCACACCTTTTGGCCTCACAACTTGGACCAAAGCTCCAAAGGCAGTGGTGTTTCCATATTCATAAAGGATGTGCACACCTCCAGACTGGTAGCCCAACATAATGGATCAGAGATACTTCAGGTGCAGCTAACATTGGATAAGACAGGGATTCAGGTTGTAGCCTGCTATAGGTCCCTCACTATGTCCCAAGACTCACACTCCATGTTTCTAAGCACCCTGGAGAATATTAGGGTCCAACCTAACACTTTCATACTAGGTGACTTCAACTACCCCTCCATTAATTGGGAAAACTACTCATGTACCCATACACTTGCCCAACATTTCCTGGAGTTCATTAATTCCAGTGCCCTGGACCCCCTCGTTCAAACCCCCACTAGAGGTAGCAGCATCCTTGACCTGGTCATTACTAACATGGGCAACCACTGCTCTACACCAATAGTCAGCTCCTCCCTGATTAGATCTGTCCACAAAGCAATCACCTTGGAATTCCACCCCCCCCCCACCAAGGTAACCACTATGAAAAACTTCCCCAAAGCTAACTTTGGACTCCTAAAAACAGAGATGGCTAACTTCATGGCACCCATGCAAATGGAGAATAGTTGCATGACTGCTGAATCATATACCAATGCACTGTACGAGCACATACACAAATGCATGGATCTCGCCATACCCAATAGAACCAAGATGCTTTCCTCCAAAAAAGGAAGCCAATCTGGTGGTCCTGTGCCATAAACTCTACAACAGCAGGGGGAAACTGATGCGTTATAAGGTGAAGTCCCAAGACTGGAAAAACTCCCTTATCAGCCTCAACAAAATGTTGAGATCCCTCATCAAATCCTCTAAAGCTAGCTATGAAAACAGAATTGCAGCAGAGAGTAAAGACAACCACAAGGCCTTCTATAGTTATGTAAGGAATCTCCATGGCAATATCCATATTTGCTCTGAGCTACTGCACAATGGTCCTCCTATACTGAGCCAGAAGATATTGCCAATATACTGGCCAACAGATTCAGTGCCAACTTTAACCCCTCCAAAGGACCAATCACAATACCAGTAGTTGGCCAAGTACCCAGTATTTCTGCTGCACAGGTTAAAACAGCACTGCCCAAGGCCAAGAATACAGCTTCTATGGGACCTGACAATATCTCTGGCTGTGTTCTACATTAACTACAGAGTGAACTGGCACCTCACCTATGTGCCCTGTTCAATTACAACCTCACCTCAGGCTTTGTCCCAACCAAATGGCGCACTGCTACAGTCATCTCTCTCCACAAAGGAGGAGCGACTACAGACCCTGGGAACTATCGCCCCATTAGCCTGATGAGTCTGTTATGCAAAGCTATGGAATGCATCATCATAGATTTAATAAACAAGGATATAGGGAATCTCCAAACTCTGGATCCCACACAGTTTGGTTTTGTGTAGGGTAGATCATGCCTGCTCAACTTGGTTGATTTCTTTGAATCAGTCACCAGAGCTGTGGATAAAGGCAAGGTGGTTCATACAGCCTACCTTGATCTGGCCAAGGCCCTTGATACCATTCCCCACTCAGGAATCATAGAAAAACTCACTAAGCTAGGCATCAACCCATATATCACTAGGTGGGTTGCAAACTGGCTCACAGATAGAACCCACAGTGTGAAAGTAGCTGACTGCAAGTCAGACTGCCAACCACTCATGAGTGGAGTCCCACAGGGTTCGGTCATGGGTCCCCTCCTGTTTGGTATCTACTTCTCTGAAGTCCAGGGCAACACGAAGGGACTCTGGCTGACAAAGTTCACAGATGATTGCAAGTTGGGACCTATTATTAACTCCCCAGGTGATGTTGACATCCTACAGAATGGCCTCACTGAGACCAACGACTGGTGTCAGAACCATGGCCTTAAGCTCAACGCCAAAAAATGTGTCGTTATCCCCTTTGGGAAAAACCCGTTTCCCATGAATTACCATATTGATGGTAGTCCACTGAATGCAGAAGGCGTTATAAGAGACCTAGGAACACAGGTTGACAGCAACCTCTCTTTTGATCACCACATTGCCACTGTGATCATAAAGTCCTTCTATGTGGCGCATCTCATTACTAAGGGTTTTTCATCCAGGAAGAAAGACGTCATTGTCTCCCTCTACTCTTCCCTCATTCGGCCAGTCATTGAGTACAATGCCTCATTTGGTAATTTGGTATGTACCTCACTAGACACCTGTAACAACTGGAGATGCCACATAAGTACCTCACAAAGAGGATCCTAGGTCTTAAACACTTGTCCTATATGGACAGCTTCAAAAAACTCCAACTATTCTGTGTCTCATATCGCCTACTTAGAGGTAATCTCTGGTTGACTTACAAAACCATGTCTGACCCAGCTCTGTTAGAAATGTTACATCTAAAGAAATTCCAGTCCCTCCACACCACATGCTCCAGAGACCTCAACCTCATTGCCACAATCAACAGAACGTACTGGAGGGACAAGTTCATAACCCAGAGACTGTGGAATAGACTTCCCATACATGTCAAGTGGAGCACCTCACTGACCCTCTTCAAGACAAATCTTGATGAGTGGATGGGAAACAGAAAATTCACTCAGGGGATAACTCTAGTGGCTCTACTCGACAGAGGAACTGGGAACTAAGGTCGGGTGGCACGATGCCAGGGTAATCCTATGGCTAGGCTTGTAAAGGCCCCAGGGCCTTTAGCCTAGTATACAGCTATGAACCTATGAACCTATGTTTTTGAAAATTTGTTTTGTGTGCACTGATATTTCAGCTTAGCAAATGCATAGTAGCATGTCAGTGTTTGCAAAGCTGACCTTTTGTGGTTGACCTTGTGAACGTTGAGGTTTGGGTCACTTGTTTTTTTTTCAATGGACCCATATATATATATATATATATATATATATATATATATATATATATATATATATATATATATATATATATATATATACACACACACACACACACATACATATATATATATATATATATATATATATATATGTGTGTGTATATATATATATATATATATATATATACACACACACACACACACACACACACACACACACACACACACACGCACACACACACACACGCACACACACACGTAATTGTGAATGGAAAAGGGTAACAGAGACATTACTCTTTATGAAAGCCATGACATTTGGTGCAAAGTAGCTTTAGTTTATTATCATGTACTTAGTCAGCCACCTGACATGGCTTTCCCTAGCAGTTTGGAAAAGGATGAAATAATGGATATGGGATGATAGTACTGAGGGTCTTTGGGCTTGGATACTTTGGTATGATAATGACAAAGGGGACTTCCTGTAGGTCAAGCAAATATGTGACATGACAGGTGCTGATGTGTTGAATACAGAAGGTGATAAAAGTATTACATGCAATATGCACCTGAGAGTTGACCCAGTTGTTTAGCATTTGGGAACTTATGTGGACAGTGACCTAACGTTTGACTGGCATGTGCCAATTATAGTAAAATAGTCCTTCTATAATGCACAGATTATAAACAAAGGGATTGTGCCTAGATCTAAGGATGTCATTGTGCCCCCCTTACTCAGCCCTCATTAGACCAGTTATTGAATATAATGCACCCTTTTGCATGTATTTGGCCAGACACATACAACAATTGGAATGTCCACAGAGATACACAATTAAAAGGATGCAAGGCCTGGACAATATGTCTTACATGGATTGACTCGAAGCCCTGTCACTATACTCGGTATCCTACAGACTGCTAAGAGGTGACCTGTGTCTAGTTTACAAGGTATCCTAAGACCCAGTACTGATGGATTTTCTGCACATCAGCAAGTCAAATGGCACTAGAAATACTAAGTCCAGGGATATAAACCTCTCCTGCAACATCAACAGAATGGTTTGGAGGGACAAGTATATCTCGCAGAGGATACCGCTGCTGTAGAACAGACTCCCCATACACAAGAAACAAAGTTCATCCCTGATCATATTCAAGCTCAGCTTGGATCTATGGAAACAGAAAATTTACCCCAGGACTACCCCTCTGTACTGCTAATGGACAGAGGCAGCTCCTAAATCGTTTATGCCATGCATGGGTCGCCTCAAATTATCTAGGGTAAGATCCCAATTATTCTCATTAAGGGTAATATATAATTATCAACACTGGGATTGATAAAGCTAATTTCTTACCAAACTGGATAAGTTAATTCTAGCACAAAAAGAGAAAATGGATGGACTTAAGATGGCCATCAAGGGCACCTAGCCTAGTACTTACCTATGAGCATAAGGATAAACTTTAGCTGGAGATTATCTGATCGTGAGCAACTGTGCACTTGACATTTACAACACACTTATTTGTGGTTCAGTTCAAGATTCATTTATTTATTTATTTATTTTATTTATTTATTTTACATTTGTTGACCGGGCTAGTCTAACTGGATACATGTCCATTTTCAGTAAAGGCCTGGGGAGAAAAGCTCCAAGACACACACAAAATACAATATAGAATGTTGCAGCAGTCCTAGCTTAAAACAGCTGTTGTTAATAAAAAATACAGTACTCATAGTGAGCATAACACAAACAGTAAAAGGTAATGTACAAAAGATGTTACTATATACATATATACATATATTTAAATTGCAATAACATGCTGCAGGATTCACAAAGCCTCCGTGTAAGAGTTAGCAAGTCTTACACGGAGGCTGCAGTTAAACGGGGTGATGTCAGCATGCCATGCATATTCATGAGGGCATGCTGAATCACACCCTAGGCTAACATGGTCCATGTAGCAATGTAGGGGGCATGTCCGCATGGCGAGACCTGCAAAGGGACATGCCCCCAGAAGAATCACAGTCCCAAAAGGAAACTCCCACGAGCGAGTCCGTGGAAATGCTAAGAAACACAACAGCACACATGCCCCTACAGACTATTAACCCAACTGAAATGTAAAACGTAAAAATGAACAGTTTAATTTTTTTTATTTCAAAAATGTTTGCCCCTAATTGCGCTCGTTTGCGTGGGTGTGCCCTCCGCTCAGCCACAGTTAGCAGTCATTGAAAAAGCATATAAGCTCTAAATATGCAAAATAAGCCAAGTAGCAATAGCGTAGCAGTAGAGACGTCGGCTAAAGAGGAGGCAGTCACGGTTCAAGCCCCAACAACATCATTTTTTATTTTTAGTGAAATAAGCACGAAACAATCCCCTGACATATATGTGTATATATATATATATATATATATATATATATATATATATATATATATACAATTATAATTTAAGTAAAATGCAATGAAATGGGCCATGTTTTTATGAAGAAATCTGACACAATAAAAAAAGAAAATATTTTATAAGTGCCCATAGCTGAGCAGCGCTCTAACAAGCTGAGTATGTGTGCCCGCAGGTGACCAGTGGTTTAACAGGTGTAATAGGAGTGCCCGGAGTTGAGCAGTGCTTTAACATGCTGAAAGTGTGTGCCCGTAGTTGTGCAACATTTCTCACAGCGTAATATGCGTGCTCATAGCCAAATAATACATTAACCAGCGTAACCCGTTTGCGCGGAGCTGCGCAGCACGCCAACCGGCTTATCGGCGGGCAACGTTGAGCAACCTGTATCAAAGCCGCCTTTAAACAGACACACCTCCTAGCCTGTCTAGACAGTAGTAAAATTAAAAAAAGAAATGCCCAGGCTCGAACCCAGGATACTGTGCATCATAGTCAACATACTGAACCACTAAGCCATGACAGCTGTACTGAAAAATGCAGTATTAGCATATATATAGGAATGAACGAAGCATGACAAAGCAGGTTTTGTGAAGCTGATACAATTCCAAAATGGCCAATCACAGATAAGTGTGGGAAAAATGGCATATATAAGCCCCATAGGCGGGAATACACAACATAACTGATTGTGGAACCTATTTGCAGTCAGGATGGCAGGTGTAGGAGAGGGCAGTCACTTTCGAGCACAGAGGTGGGATGTTGAGAAGTCCAAATACATGGTTTGGCTCCTAGTCCACGATCATGAGGCTCAAGTCATGCAGGGCCAGGTTCTGTGGGGTGCATATAAGGCAGAGGCATGGAACCGGTTGGCACATGATCTCACCAGTGCCACAGGCATATCAAGGACTTGTGAACGGGTCCGTCACCACCATGCAGACCTGAACAGACGGAAGCAGGACCAACTGAGCCATTGGATCCAGGAGGCCCGGCAAATGCCCAACGCCCCACTACTGAGTAAGTATCCATGTAATTATGTATGTAAGGAATTATCCTAGCTGATATTATGGAGATGTATGTTCCAATATTACTTCATTTATATTACAGCTGCAGGTGTGTGTTCCGCGAATCGGCGAGCCTATGGTGAGAGGCTGGAGCGGTTGCGCCACCAGGCAGGTTAGTAATTATATTTCTGTAATTGTTATACAATATAAGTGAGACAGCTTGTAAAAGAGTTCAGTGTAGTCACATATTAATAAAGTTCAAATAACACTAGAATAAAGATTCTGCTAGTACTGTATGATTAGGTAAGTGATGCAGCCTGTAATCCAGAAATAAAAGGTAAACAAGTCTGAAATAGTGATCACCGACCTGAAGTGTAATATCAGATAACCTGCAGCAGCCTCAAAATCAGTGGTAAACAAGCTAAAGATAATAGACATGTGTCAAATACATCCCCTTAGAAAATCAGCCGTATGAAACAAGTGAGTCTGTTGGAAAGGATTGTTGTAATCAGGTATGACGTTAATAACGCCTAGAATAAAGTATCATCTTGAATTGTAAAAATAAAACAAGTGAGTGTGAGAAAGAGGTATGAATCGACCAAGAAAGCTGTTATAACTTCTGAATAAAGTATACTGCAGTCAGTACATAATGAAATGAATGAGACAGCCACAACCAAAAAGTGAAATGTTTGAAATAAAGTACTGAAGCTGGAATGTGTCTGTCCCACAATTTGTATATGTTGCTGTACCCTTGCAATATGGAGATAGTCTGGTTGTATGAAATAATGAACATCCACAGTTGTCTAGAGCCATATAAATGAAATGTAGCAGGATGCTGTACCTGAACATAGCCAGATATGAAATGTGTATGAATAAAAATGCAATGTATATTAATATAGCAGTAACAGTCCCATCACCAACATTCCTAAGGTTACATGTAGAAAACTGTACTAAGACCTACAGGTCTATATAGGGTATTTATATCTGCAGCTACTAGAGATGTACAGCATATGTATATGTAGTTGAAGTTGTTAATGAAATATTTCTTCACCCTACCCTATATTCACAAATAACGCCATTCCACAACAAACTGGGTATGTGTATTCACAATCAATTCCTATGGACATTTGTCCTGTTGGTTCAAACATATTTGCATGTATGTTGCTGTGTGTGCCCTGTTCACATATCCAAACCTGATGGCCTGTTGCCATCGATCAACCCTGCATGCTGTTGGATTGTGTACTGTTGTTCAAAATATGCATGTGTTATGCTTGCTGTTCAATGTTTGGAATTCATGGGTGTTTGGTTAATGGGAATACTGATGCATGCTGTTACAACTAATTTGGAATGGTATTGTTTGTTACTAACCCAAAATGTCATAAAATATTTCTAAATATAGGACAACAGGGAAGGCGGGTTCCAGCGGATCCACCTCTCCCACCTCAGCTGGCGAGTGCACCTGGCACTAGTGCCCAGGCTGGAACCTCCTCTGGTGGCCCTGTGCCACCTTCAGGTGGAAGTGCTGCAGGGGATGGGGCTCGTTCCCCCTCTGCAAGCGTGGCCGGAGGAGACTGTTCAAACACCCTCCAAAGTGTCTGGTCTGTGGTGCATAGCGAGATCAGGCATTCTGTGTTTGAACCCCTATGCCAGCTTGAGGCTCGGGTGGCACAACTCACGGGTGTCCCTGCTGCCTGTCCTACACAGCCACCAGCACAGCCCCGTCCTGGGCTGTGAAGGCACAGTGGCAACTGCCCATGGGTGGTGATCTCAGTTCCACTGTTGCCATCTGTGGGCTCATGGGCTCGCGATATCCCAACATCCATAGTCAACCAAAAAGTGTATTAGGCACTTAAATTACCAAGAAAACAAATCCACAGTGCCTATGAAAGGGAAAAACTCGTCGTTTAGGTTAATAAAACTGTATTTATTATCACAATCCAATATTAACGCTCCTTCCAAACATACGTGTTCGTCCACCCTGGACTTCCCAACATCCATCCCCGTCAATTGTGTTCCCCCCCACATGTGTCATACTCTGCCCCTGTATGCGTCTTGTTTGTCTTGTCTGTCAACCTCCCCTACCTACCTCCCCAAACATACCTACTTCCTGTACCTCACTTTCCACTCTCACCAGAAAAAAAAAAGGGCACTCTGTTCCTGCAAAAAAATTATGCCCCATACATAGCTGCCCATTTTGCAGACATGTCTGCTGGACATGTGAAGTGGTAATTACAATTGGCTGTACAACATATTTTGTTGTCCTCACCCCTCTCTCAGGGGTGGAAGGTTTCAAATTTCACACCAAATTACAGACATATGCACAGCTGTTGCTGATAAAGAAATGGGCAGCTATGGGCCTTTCCTACATCCTTCCTGCAAATCCCGAGCTTGTTTTCCTACTGTCCTACCCTCTTTGTGCCCCCTTTTTCACCACTGTCCTATCTCCCCATTTTCTTTTCTTTCAAAAAAATTAGCACAGGTGTGCGCGAGAGTAAGCACTTTTAAGCAGTAGTAAGTGGGTGTGCGCTTGTGTGCGCTTAGCTAAGCGTGTGTGCGCAAAGCTAAGTGACAGTGCGCATACGGGAGTTCCACTCAAACCAGTACTAACCCGCTTACAACTGCTTAAAAGTGCCTTAGTCACTGTGAATGACAAGGCTTGTAGTCTGCTCAGCAGCAAAATAAAATTCCTCTGTCAGTCTTGAACCCAGGACCTTGGAAACAATAGTCTGCATGACTTACCACTATGCCATGACTAATATACAAGAATGTTGTGCTGAAAGCAATATAGCATGAAATAGTAGGACTGAATGTAAAGGGAATATAGGAAGGCTATTACACAAAGCTTTACTTGTATCTTCACTGGCAATTCTTGTGGATTTGTATAACATTAGTGTGATAAGAGAAACAGCCATGCTAGTCAGTAGCTAGTAGGTAATAATGTGACAGTAGCATCTTGCAAACCACACACACTATCAGAGCAGGATAAACACTGCCATATTTGAACAGGTAAGAGGCCAGACCTCGCAACTGGGACTGATTTACAGGGATGTCTCTGATTTGAAAACAAATGTTAACTGTGCCCCACTGACTCCCTGTGAAATGTATTAACAGTAGGCAGAAAGGTATTTTGTCCCACATAATGGTAATTGTCAACTACTGAAAGTATGCACTATGTGCATGTCAGAAATGGTGTATTAATACACATGCTCAAAATATCCCACAGTCACAACTGCAGAATATCTGAAATATATCACGGGTGTATCCCACTGATATGAACCATTCCCTGAGGCTGATAAAAGATACACCTGAGAGTGAGTATCTGAGGCCTGCAAGTGTCACAAACTCACAGGCATATCATTCTGTCTGCTGTCACACACTTTGTGAATAGCTGTAGAATAGCTTTCACAAACACACCCACATGTAGGTGTACAACCCACAAATATCAAAGGAGGTATCCAACTAATAACAGAAGGACAGTATAGCAGTTTACAAGCACTGCATGTGCCTGCTATCCATAACTGTTAGTACAAAGTACAACTTGCCACTACTGCTCAGCAGCAAAATAAAATACCCTTGTAGGTGTCAAGCCCCACACCTTGGCCAGACCAGACTGCATGCAGTACCACCAAACCACAACAAACATATAAGGAATTGCTGCTGAAAGAAATATAGCAAGCATTACAAGGAGTGAATGTGAATGGAAAATAGGAAAGCCATAGCAACACATTCCAGTAAAGACACCTAGCAGGCCTTCAAGGAGTGAATGTAAAGGCTAAATAATGAAGCCATAGCAACAAATTGCAAGAGCCACTGCTGTAAACCAGTTACTCCACAATTCCCACAGGAAAGCAAATACTCCCATTTAAACAGTATTAGTATTATTAGGTGTCAGTTAACATACACACTGAGAAGAATAAACTGGTGGAAGCAATAGTCAGGTGTCAGTACAACATGCATGTCAGTGCCTACAACACAGCCTGAGATATGAGAGACATACCAACCTTTATGCTCACACAACAGTGTCCACAGCATACCAGCATGGTCCCCACCTTGAAAATCTGAACGGGCTACGCCTATCTCACCTAACATTTTATAGCACTGTCCTGAAATCACAGTGAGAACTGCAATTACCACACAGCAGGCTGCATGCAATTAGCAAATGCTGGCTAACAATTGGTGCAGAGGCCATCACATGCATATA
This sequence comes from Protopterus annectens, assembly GCF_019279795.1. NCBI lineage: Eukaryota > Metazoa > Chordata > Ceratodontiformes > Protopteridae > Protopterus > Protopterus annectens. The sequence goes on along the minus strand of NC_056751.1, from coordinate 232,622,646 downwards.
CCTACAAAAGCAGCCTGTACGCCCAGTCCACACATGCAATACTTTCATTGCAACAGCTGGAGGGAGAGACAGAGAGAGAGAGAGAGAGAGAGAGAAAAGAAAAAAGAAAAATAAAACCGAATAAGACACACAGACAGCCGAAAATAAAACAATACAGAACAGCAGGCTAACCAGCAGCAAGCCATCAAAAATAGCAGTGTCCAACAAAGTAATAATCTACATACTATGAACCCTCCATATGTGTTAGCAGTCTGTATATATATATATATATATATATATATATATATATATATATATATATATATAGGCTGGACATACATATGTATGTGAAGGATGCTATATGCACATATCAATGTAGGTTGTAGTGCAATGTACAATGTAGGTTGTACAGTAATGAATGTTTAGCAGTATGTTAGTGTGTGTATTCGTATGTGTAAATAAAAAGGTATACATATATATATTATATGTATATGTATGTATATTTATATATGTATCTATATATAATATGCATATATGTATACATAGATAGAGAGGGATGTAGAAATAGATAGACCCAGAATGATACCACAGTACAAGGACAAAATGCTTGACCTCAACAATTGCCTAAGTTTCTGGTGTCATTCTAAGGGGATCCAGCATCTGTCTGCCTGGGATGACATGATCGACAGTCCATGATGCTTTGCCAGAGATGGCCTGCACCTGTCGCCCTCAGGATTCTGGATACTGGCTAAGACTTTTGCCACCCCTATAGTGCCTTTGTCAGGCAAGGTTCAAATGACAAATTCACCACCGTAAACGGTAACATCTGTGACATCTGTGCAGTGACAGAGACCTGGTTCAAAGCTCCAGAGAGCACCCCTGCATTACCAGGCTTCAATTCATACCACACCTTTTGGCCACCTAACCCAGAAAGAAGCACTAAAGGTGGAGGCGTGTCCATATTCATTAAGGATATTCACACCACCAGGCTAGTTGCACAGCATAATGCATCTGAGATTATCCAAGTGCAACTAACTCTGGGCAAGACCACAATCCAAATAGTAGCTTGCTACAGACTCCCCACCATGCCTCAGGATTCACACCCCTCATTTCATGATACACTGGAAAGTATTGGGTACAACCCAACACCCTAATAATGGCTGATTTCACATACCCCACCATTAACTGGAAAAGCTACTCCTGTACCAACTCTTTTGCTCAATGTTTTCTACAATTCATAAGTACCAATGCCTTGGATCAACTTATTCACACCCCCACCAGGGGCAGCAATATCCCAGATGTGGTCATCACTAACATGGGAAACAGGTGTTCCACACCAGAGGTCAATTCCTCGTTGGTCAGATCGGACCACAAGGTAATCAGCCTAGACATCCACATCCCACCCCCAGCCCCAATTAGGGAAACCATCGTAACAAACTTTTCAAAAGCCAATGTCACACGTCTTAAGACAGAAGTGGCAAACTGCATGACACCCATGCAGATGGACAATAGAGGTATGACTGCCAAATCCTACACAAATGCACTGTATAAGCACTTACACGAGTCCATGGATCATGCTACCCCTAATAGAACCAAGATGTTATACTCCAGACAAAGGAAGCCAGTGTGGTGGTCCTCTGCCATAAACAACTCTACAACAGAAGAAAGAAACTGTTGCAAAAATAAGTAAATTCCCATGACTGGAGGAACTCCCTGGTCAACCTCAGTAAGAAGCTGAGATCCCTCATAAAATCCCCCAAAGCTAGTTACAAAAACAAAATTGCCACTGACTCTAATGACAACCACAAAGCATTCCATAGCTATGTCAAGAATCTAAATGGGAACACTCAGATCTGCTCTGAGTTACAGCATAATGGCACTAAATATACAGAACCAACTGATATTGCCAACATCCTGGCAGATAGGTTCAGTGCTAACTTTAACCCCCTCTCACCCCCTAGAGGGCCCATCTCTATACTGGAAGAATGCAAAGTTCCTATAATCATGGCTGCACAGGTAAAAAACACACTCTCCAAAGCCAAGAGCACAGCATCCATGGGACCTGACAATATCCCAGGCTGCATTCTACATGAACCACTGAATGAACTGCCACCCTACCGCAGTACCATGTTCAATCATAGCCTCACCTCAGGCTTTGTACCCACTGAATGGTGCACCACAACACATCCCACTCCACAAAGGGGGAGCCATGACGGACCACGGTAACTACTGCCTCATTAGCCTGATGAGCCTGGTCTGTAAGGCCATGGAATGTATAATCATGGAACTCATAAACAAAGACATTGGTAATCTCCAAACTCTGGACCCTACTCAGTTTGGATTTGTAAAAGGCAGATCATGTCTCTTAAACCTGATTGACGTCTTTGAAGCAGTCACCAAAGACATAGATGATGGTAAAATGGTTCACACAGCTTATGTAGATCCCACCAAGGCTTTCAACACCATCCCCCATTCTGGAATTATAGATAAGCACACTAAACTAGGTATAAATCCCTATGTCATAAGATGGGTTGCCAACTGGCTCACGGACAGAACCCACACTGTGAAAGTAGCGTATTCCAAATCTGACATCAGACCAGTGACAAGTGGAGTACCACAGGGTTCAGTCCTGGGTCCTCTCCTATTTGGTATCTACTTCTCTGAAGTGCAGGCCAGCACAGAAGGTCTTTGGCTAACAAAGTTTGCAGATGGCTGCAAACTAGGAGCCATAATCGCAACTCCTAACGATGTGGGCAAACTACAAAAGGGCCTCACTGAGACAGATACCTGGTGTCAAAGCCATGGCCTGAAGCTCAATGCCAAAATGTGTATTGTCATCCCCTTTGGTAAAAACCCTGTACCCATGAACCACCACATAGCTGGTAGTCTCACTAATCATGAAAATGTGATAATAGACCTTGGGACACAGGTGGACAGTAGTCTCTCCTTTGATAATCACATTGCCACAGTGGTCGGGAAATCCTTCTACGTGGCTCAACTCATCACAAAAGGATTCCCATCCAGAAAAAAGAGGTCATTGTTCCCCTCAACTCATCACTTATTAGACCCATTATAGAGTACAACATCCCTTTTGGTATGTACCTCACAAGACAACTACAGCAACTGGAAAGACCACAGAAATACCTCACAAAGTGGATTACTGGCCTCAAACAGATGCCCTATGCAGCCCATCTCAAAAAACTACAGCTTGACTCCATGGCATATCGCCTACTCAGGGGTGATCTCTGCCTAACATACACAGCTATGTCAAACCTATAGCTGTTGGACATGCTCCACTTAAAGAAATCCCAATCCCTCTGAGCTACACGCTCTAGGGACCTTAACTTTGTCACCACAATAAACAGAACATGCTGGAGGGATAGAGTCCTGTCCCAGACACTTCCCATACTCTGGAACAGACTACCTATCTATGTCAAACAGAGCTCCTCATTAGCACTTTTCAAGAAAGATCTTGATGATTGGATGGGAAATGGGAAATTCATCCAGGGATCACTTCTGTGGCTCTGCTCGACAGGGGCATAGGAAAAATACCTTTCTTGGGTGGCGAAAGCCAGGGTACATTTATTGGCTAGGCTTGTATGGGCCCTAGGGCCGATAGTCTAGTACCTACCTATGAACCTATGAACATATATAGATAGATGGATAGAATATGTATATACATATATTATGTAATAGACACATACATATATAGATATATATAGATACATACACATATATAGACAGATATGAATGTCTACAGATATGTATGTATATGAATATCTCTCTCTCTCTCTCTATCTCTCCCCCCCTCTCTCTTTCTCTCTCTCTCTCTGTATATATATATATATATATATATATATATATATATATATATATACTGAGAGAGGCACATGTGTGCAGATGTATTGCAACATGTGCCTGGTGAGAAAGGCATGTACTGAACGCCTGTGTGGATACAGGAGTGCCATACCCCATTCCAAAACACTTACACCACTAACCACCACATATGTGGTTGCCTGCCTACTACTGGATGTGTCAGGAGGGAACATGGGAAACAAGTGTACAATGGCCTACCCTTTGATATTCACAGTGGCACACCAGTCTTGTAATACCTGTACATGGTACATGTCAGCAGAAATGGTATGTCAGCTAGTGAAATGTAGGTCACTGTACCCCTCTACACCTCACAATGTCTTACATGATATGTACCTCCCATGACAACTACAGAAAGGGAGAAGGACACAGTCATACCTAACAAACAGTGATAATGCCCTCAAACACATTACCTATGCAGAGTGACTGACAAAAACCACAGATAGAGTGCCTCTCAAACTACCGACACAGAGGTTACCACTGCTGGATATACATAGTTAAGTCACACCCAGAACAGTTGTCCAACAGCCATGGTAACACCTCACAATATCCCCAGCATAAATTACCTATGTCTGTCATCCTTGGCACCGCAGTAAAGATCACATGGTGGAGGTACATGTTCCTACCCACAAATAGGCCATACCCTGGAGTAAACCACCCAGCATTACGAAGCAAGGCTCCCCATTAGTAGATGTCAGACATACCCCTATTGAATGTTATGCAGATAGGTAGTATGCCATATGAGTCACCCTGTGTAACTGTTTGACAGGAGCAAGTACAACCACATTACATGTGTCCCAAGGGGCAGGGTAGCATAACAGTATGCTGCTGTAGGCCCAGGCCCAATAGCATACTACCTGCCTATGACACAATGCACACACACATGTACTCATTGCAATACCAAATATGTGAGGTGGAATGAGTGTGCCACTGACTGTGTGCAAGGTCTGTAATGGTGTGATTGCTCAGCATGACTTTGTGTCTGTCATGGTAGTGTGTGTCCTTGGTGTGAGGCTAGAGAAAGATGTTTCAGGTATTGGGATACAAACATACTACATTGCCATATATTGTGCTGTGGTTCCCTGTATGTGACTGTGGTGTAGGTATGGTTATGGCAACAAAGACTACAGTGCATTACCAGTGACATTTACACTGTGCATTGCATGGGTTGGCAATGTTCCCCATACATTACCTTGATACAAACCCCCAGTGTGAGGCTGTGCATTGGACCTCAAACAGTGTGCCGACTGCTGGAGTATGCTTGTTTGTTGTATGGAGTGTGCCAGGCACTGTCACAGAGTTGTCAGCTGAGCACTGATATGTGGTCAATTACATGTGTATCCCCCAATAGGCAGACAGATGATATATATGGCAGTTCAGTTATATCACTACAGTAGAGTTTTATGTGTGCCATATCACTTACTCACATATTTTTCTTTTCCTTCCAGGGCAAAGGTGCACCAGTGCAATCCCACGTACTCTGCTGCAGAGGAAGAGGAGATACACCAGAGCCTGGTGCAGGATTTTGCCACACTCTTTTCCCGCACCAGCCAGAACCAGCAGGAGAGGGCTGCACTGTGGCGAGACCATGTCCGTCGGGTAAATGACATAGGCATGCACAACTGGACATATGAGCAGATGCACCATCACTGCAGTGATTTAATTAGGAATGTCCATCAGCGTGCGTCTGATATCCACAGGCAACAGCTTGCCACAGGTGGAGGGGCGGCTATACACCCCCCTCACCAGACTGGAGGGGATCCTCCTAAGTGTTGTGGCTCCAGCCCAACAACAACATCTGCACACATGTGTAATGATGGAGGCTGGAGCCACCCAGCAGGAGGGCTTGGAGCGTGCAGGTAACATGCCATATCTATAGTTGACTGTTCTCTACACTGGTAGTTTAAGCATGTGTGAGGTGTATACTTTGTTTGTAGCTATTATCTAGGTAATTATTGTGCAAGAGTGATATTCTCAATATCGGCAGTAGACCTGTGAAAGCTAACTGTTGTACTACTGAACTGTATCATACTCACAGTATCAATGGCACAGTTGTGCCTACTGACAATGAATGTCTTATTTGTGTAGGTCCCTCTGGTGTAACAGCAAGGCAGCCAATCCATGCTGGTGAGTGTGTAATAACAATTCTTTAATACTAATGATAGTAATGGTAATAATACCCTAAAATGTTATTGCTTTGTGTGTGATTGCAGGTGTGTCTGTGTCTGTGTGTTTGTATCTCATGTACTGAGGAGTGTGCATGTGTGCATGTGCCCATGTGCGCATGTGTGCATGTGCACATGTGCGCATGTGCGCATGTGAGCATGTGTGTATGTGTGCATGTGCGCATGTGTGCATGTGTGCCCATGTGACCATGTGTTCATGTGCGCATGTGTGCATGTGTGCATGTGTGCATGGTTGCATGTGTGCATGTGTGCATGTGCCCATGTGTGCATGTGTGCATTTGTGCATGTGTGGTAACATTGTGTGCACATTGTAAACTGTGTTTCCTGTCTTCTTCTCACAGGTTCTGGTGCTGCTCTGGTGGTGTGCAGCAGGGAACCTGAATCTGCTGCTGGGGATAGTGATAATGATGATACCTGTGTAATGGCACAGGGATGTGTGCCAGGGTCCGTTGTTGGTCAGCCAATCGACAGTACACATCTGTCAACCCCATCAATGCGCACAGTCATCCTGCCAATACATCCATTGTCATCAATATCCCTAGGTGATGGACAGCATACAGTGGGCATTGACCAGGGTAATGTGGTATCAGTGGCACATGCATCCCCTCACAGCAGCCATGGCCAGAGTCCTGACATGGTACCACACAGGCAGATGTCCAGGGGTTGTCGTGGGAGCATCCGTGGTCGTACTGCCCCTGTCAGACATGCCCACAGAGGTCTTTCAACCTCAGCTATGTTCCGGGCTGTAATGCAGGCACAGTCACGTATGGAACGGTACACCAGACAGGGTCTGAGGGAGCTGAGAGCACATCGCACTGCTATGAATGACACTATGCGTGACATTGCGGCTGCCATCCATAATTTCACAGAGGTCATTGACAGACGTTGGGGGGGCACATTAGATCTGTTCCACAACTACATGTCCATGAGCCAGGGCAAAGCAGGGTGGTGGAGGCATCGATGTGGATGAATGCCAGCAACAGCAGCAGCTGGCAGTCATTGCGGACGACAACAAACCCGTGGCTGCTCCCATAGTGCCAGTACCAGCCCCAGCAATGCTGGGTCTGTGCTGTCATCAGACCACCTTAGGAGACCATGTGCACGTGGCTCTGGACAGTCCCAGCAGGGACATGTCTCCAGTCAACAACCACCTGCTTCTAATGACAGTGCCCAGTCTGGCTTAGTACCTGATACTGTCCGTAGCACCCCTGCCAGGCACAGGTACCGTGTCCGTGGCCAGAGACAGTGATCTGTACGACCTGGCAGGTACAGTCTGTGGCTGTCCACAAACACCTGTATTTGGCATCCACAAGGTTGAACTGTGCGCATGCATACACACATGCATAATGCTAACACCTAGGGCTAACACATGCACGCACACACTGCATCAACATTGCCCCATCTTCTACAGTTGTCCCTCACTAACACACACACACATACATGTCAAGTGGTTGTATCAATGGCAGACTCAGGCATACCAAGTACACACCCTGTGCATATGATGAAACTGTGCCACCTCCTGCAATCTGTAACATCGATGCAGGACCAGTTAACATGGTGCTGATGCACAGGGTGACTACATAGATGTGTAGTAATATTATCATGTTGTCAACTGTACAGTGTAATGATATCATTGTGGGCATATCCCAGCATGCCTGATGCATTAACAGTATGATTGTCATTGTATTTTTTGGTACACCCCTATTAATTACCATAGTGTAATGTCTGCACATCTTTGCATTCTAGTGGTAAGGCTGTAAACAGAAGGCCACCTACATAGGTAGCACAGGGGATAAGAAAATGGAAGTTATGATACTCAATGGTGGACATGTAAACCACAAGATGCATGCAGTACAACCTCTACCCTGCATGGGGAATGTTGATATCTGTGCAGTAATAGACAACAGGTTCAAGACTCCCAAGAGCACTCTAGCACTACCAGGTTACACCTCATACCATGCTTGACAGGCCCAAAACACACAACTAACTATGACAGGAGGTGAGTCTCATTAAATGTCAGGGATACTGTGGTGGCAGGACAGGTAGCATACAGCCTACTAAGTTGGGAAATGCTGATTGAGGGCTCAGTGTCTGTCATCATAAATGTGTATTAGTTCTGGTTTAAGCACTTGGGCTTCAGGCCAGTTATTTGACATTATGAAGGTTCATGGTCTGCACTCTTGTGGGTAGTGAGGCTGGACTCTGCCCATCTGAGCTGGGAATGTCTGGCTAAAGGCTTATAGTGCCTGCATATTTGAACTGTTTCTTACTGACATTGGTACACCTTGTTTGCTGTATAATAGACTAGATCCATGCCTGCTGATTGTAGCTTTGTTTGTATGCTTGTTTGCTTATTTCCCTGAAACACTAATTCCACCTGACACGCAGCTTTACAGGGCATCTGTGGATCCCTAGTGACAGGTGCATTGCTTACTGTATGTATGTCCTTGTTTCACTTGACAGAAAGTTAGTGTTTGTCATTTATGCAATTAAGTTACCTGTAACACATTGCATTTGAGTTACCTGGCACTTGCTCACTAAAGCATTTATATATGCCAGCACTAACAAATTAAAAGCACTACACCCTCACAAACTCACCTTGCGTACCTTGTTCCCCATTGGCCCTTTTTGTTGTTAATTATAAAGGAATTCCCAATACTATCCTAGCATGTTCAAAGGTCAGTTGTCAACCTCCTCCACGGTCCAGCTGGTGAATATGGGAATCTAGAGGCAATGTTACAACTGTCTCATTTACACAGACAACCCTCTCTTCCTCCCAACAAATTCCAACACATGTGAGAGATGCAACCATATATCCAAACTGCAGGCTACGCTCTCTCAACTCAGTACTGGCAAAACCTGTCAGGAGGAGAAGGAAACCACAGTCACTACAATTCCAGTCTCACATAGACCTACCACGACAGCAATCCAAACAAATAAACACACACAAACATACTCGGAGTCTCTAAATAAAGGTCTGCCTAAGCAGCAGACACCTCCAAAGCAGACACACAAGCAACCGCTACCCCAGAACAGAACACGTGCAACACATAGCTCACAAAGCCAGTGTGCCAAACAGTCACAGCATGTAAGGCTAAACAACACACCTGCTACACTTGTGATGGGTGCCTCTATCGTCAGGTACACTGATGTCCCACTCACCAGGCTGAACAAGGAGAAGGTCACGGTGAGATGCCTGTCGGGCGCTATGATCTGCCACATAACACAAGCACACAGGTCACTCCAAGGCATGTACAAATATGACTCAGTCAGTGTCCATGCCAGTTTGAATGACCTGAGACGTACCTCCCTGGACTACATGATAAGAGACATAGAGAAGCTCTCTGAACATGTGGCCCAGACTGGTATGACCCTGACCTTGAGTAGCATCTTACTCTCACCAAGAGTGATGCCACAATATGTAGACAAGATGATCAATTTAGACAATTGGCTTATGTTTTCAGTGTCATTCAAAGGGGATCCAATGCCTGTCAGCTTGGGATGACATGCTCGACAAGCCACACTGCTTTGCTAGGGATGGCTTGCACCTGTCACCCATGGACTTTCGGATATTGGCAAAGGCTCTTGATACACCCATAGTGCCTTTTTTAGGCAAGGCTCAACAGACAAGACCACCTCCATAGGTATCACAAGGGATAGGAAGGTAATAGTAATGCTACTCAACGCCAGCAGTGTAAACCTCAGGATGCATGCACTGGAAACTGTTCTTAGCATCTAGAACATCAATATCTGTGCAGTAACAGAATCCTCTTTCAAGGCCCCCAAAAGCACCCCAGCACTGGCAGGTATACCTCATACCATGCTTGTCGGCCACAAAACTTGCACCGAAACAGAACAGGAGGGGGAGTATCAATATTCATCAAAGATACACACACCTCCAGGTTGGTGGCACAGCACGAAGCATCAGAGACTATCCATGTGCAACTAACAGTGGGTAAGACTGCCTTCCAGTTCATAGCCTGGCACACACCACACTCCCAAACCCAGGTAACCCACTTGGCCTACTTAAGAATACATGAATATCTGCAGGTGTCTCCAAACAACAATATATTGGGCAGCTTCATTTACCCACACATAGACTGGGAGCATTACTGTAGCTCCAACACCCTAGGTGTAAAGTTCCTAGAATCCATACAATCAATTGCTATGGAACAACTTGTTACCACTCCCACAAGAGGGGAAAACATGCTGCACCTGTTCATCACCAACATGTGGACTATATGCTCCAGACCAGAAGTGTATCACTCGCTGGTAACATGACACCATAGACTACTCTCACTGTATATTCACATACCAAATGCAGCCCCTTCACAGAAAACCACAGTCATAAAGTTGTGTAATGCAAATTACATGTATTCACATGAGGCAGGCTTCACACATGGGAACTATTTAAGGTCACAGGTACATATGTCTATGTGACACACACATACCTCATGTGTGCATTGATATTACTGATATGATCTATGTCGTACAATATTAAGAGCAACACCCCACACACATGGACACTGTGTGACAAAAACACACATGGCATTTGTAAGAGTCAAACCCCTACCTAACTCTGTTATGACACTTGAGAGAGACACATTAGCAGAGCACGCTATTCGCATTACTGGGAGGTTTCCCTTCTCCTGCTATACTTATAGGGTGCTAACATCATCAGTGTTTAGAAAGAGAAATGTGCATCATGCAGTGTGTTCTTCTAGTTGGCAAAAGGGACATTTCTTTCACACACACTAACCCCCCTCACCCAAACACACTGAGCATTTGCAGGATTCAAACCCCTTCCTAACTATGTTATGATACTTGAGAGAGACACATTAGTAGAGCGCACCATTTGCCTTACTGGGAGGTTTCCCTTCTCCTGCTATACTTATAGGGTGCTTACATCATCAGTGTTTAGAAAGAGGAGTGTGCATCATGCAGTGTGCTCTTCTAGTTGCCAAAAGGGACATTTCTTTCACACAGAATTGCACACACACTAACCCCCCCCTCACCAAACACACACACTGAGCATTTGCAGGATTCAAACCCCTACCTAACTCTGTTATGACACCCGGAAGAGATGCATTAGCGTAGCACACTATTTGAACTACTGGGAGGTTTCCCTTCTCCTGCTGTACTTATAGGGTGCTGACATCATCAGTGTTTAGAAAGAGGAGTGTGCATCATGCAGTGTGTTCTTCTAGTTGCCAAAAGGGACATTTCTTTCACACAGAATTGCACACACACTAACCCCCCTCACCCAAACACACACACACACACACACACACACACACACACACACACACACACACACACACACACACACACACACACACACTCACTGAGCATTTGCAGGATTCAAACATGGATGTGACATTGCAAATTCAACCCCTGGGATCTCCACTGTGTCCCTGCTTGACGGAGGCATAGCACACTAGCCTTAAATGGTGCCTTCTGTGACCTACTTTACAGAGGTACAGTAGCCTACTGTACTGGGGAGGCAGATGCCAAGCACACTCTAGCTAAGCTTGTATTCCCTAGGGCAAACAGCCTAGTATTGACCTCTACACCCATATGTTTAATTTTCAGATGCACAATATTTGTTGTTGATAAACTGTTTGCAGTTCTTTATTGCCATAGCTTTCCCTGTTTCTATGTACAACATTTGTATCTGTGGAAGATGTTTGAATATGTGTGTGATCCACTATTTAACTTATGTCTCTGTAGTCATTTAACTGTGTGCACTGGGCAGATTGCTGTATTGTGGTTGGTTCCTGGATTAACACATACAAATACCAGATATGTGTGGCCAACTGCTAAACTGAGACATGGCCTAAGTGTGTGAGCATGCCCAGTTCAGGCATTCCATGGCTTGTTGCCTGACATATGTCTCATTTATCAAAGTGTGCGAGCATGCCCAATGTGTGCTTTCCATATGTTGAGATCTGCAGTCCACCACATTTGTGGTTGTGTGTGAACTTCAACAATATTTCACATTTATAGTTGTGTGTTGGGAGTCATGTTGTGTACATACTGCCCAACTGCTTTGTGTCTGAACCCGACAGAGATTATACTGTGCCAGCAGGGTTTCCATGGGATAGTTTGCATACAGTTGTCAACATCCTTTCATACTAACCATACACTGTAATATTGTATAGTGTACTGGTTCAGTACTTTCACTGTGGTGGACAGTATCCTGGGTTTCAGTCCTATCACTGCTTTAAATATTCATAGTGAGCACACCAGACTGGTTAAGGGCCAGTTGTGCACATATGACCATGCTGCATTTTGTTCGGATATGGACTACTTAAACCAGGCTTGTCCAACATTGGTAGTGTATTCCAAAATTTGGGTGGACATTGACAAACACTAGCAATGTGCCCTTGGCCATTTCTACTGCTAGTCAGAGAGTGTGTTTGTCCTTCAACACATTGTAACTGGATTTTGACATGACATATTTCAAGGTTAGTATACTGTGCCTCTGTCTACCCATGACATAACAGTGATACCCATGGTAAACCTACCATCTCCCATCCACTCATCAAGATTCCTGTTGAGGAGAGTCAATGAGGGACTCTCTGGCTAACCTGTACTGGGAGTTTACTCAAGAGTGGAGTGAGCTTCTGGGTTATGGATCAATCACTACAGCATGTCCTATGTATGTCAGTGCTGGGGTTCAGGTCTCTCATATGCATAGCTCACTGGCATTCAGATTGTACAAGGTGCAGCATGTTCATTGATTCCAGCTTGGACATGGCTTTATACATCAGGCACAGATTGCCTCTGGGCAGGCAGTATGGCACTGTGTGGAGCTGCAGTTTGTTTAATCAGGCAACACATGGCATCTGTTCGAGCTCTTTGATCCTCCTGGTGAGGTACTTTTGGGGTCTTTCCAGTTGCTGGAGGTGTCTGCTGAGGTACATCCCACAGGGGCCATTGTACTCAATTGTGAGGCTGATGAAGGATGACTGAAGAGGCACGATGACCACCTCTGATCTAGATCTGACTACCTTCATGATTAGGTGAGTATATGGTATGTTTCTGTAACCACTACAGCCACATGGTTGTCAAATGCAAGATATTTATCAAATTGTGTCCCCAGGTCTCTTATTACTTCTAAAGTACTTAATGAGTTAACACCTATGTGGTAATTGGCGGGCACTTACTGTTTATCCACAGGGGATGACTATACACTTTTCTGCAATTAGCTTGATGACATGGCTGTGGCACCAGTCGTCTGTTTCTATGTGGCCCTTTTGTAGGATGCTTGTGTCAGCTGGAGGGTCAGATATGGTGCCCCGTTTGTAGTCCACTGCAAACCTGTTCAGACACAGTCCTTCCATGTTGGCCTGTACCTATGGGAAATATATACCAAATAAGGGAGGTCCCAGGACCGAGCCTTGTGGGATGCCAGTTGTAGCTGGTTTGTAGTCTGACATGGTTGCAACATTTCTGACCATGTCAGTTCTGTCCTTGGGCTGGTTTTCAACCTATCTACTGACATAGGGGGTTATAGTTAAGCTGGTGAGCTTATCTATAATGAACACATGGGGTATTGTATGGAAGGCTTTTGCAAGGTCCAGATAGGCTGTGTGGACCACATTCCCCTTATCAATGGCCTTGATGACTACTTCAAATGAGTCAAACATGTTTAAGGGGCAGGATCTGCCCTTAAGAAAGCCATGATGGGTAGGGTCCAGTGTCTGTAGGTCCCCAATATATTTATTTCTGAGGTCCATGATGATCCTTTCCATAGCTTTGCAGACCAAGCTTGTCAGGATTCTGGGGTGATAGTTTGCAGTATCCATTGAGGCAGCACCTTTGTGGAGAGGGACCACTGTTTCTGTACACTGCTCTTTGGGTACATATCCTGTGGTAAGGCTGAAATTGAGCAGTGGTGTTATTTGGCATTCCATTCTTCTTGGAGTTCATGTTGGACACAGCCCAGGACACCATCTCGTACCATTGATGCTGTGTGTTTTGCTTTGAAGATGCTGCCTGTTACCTCAGCATCTGCAATGTCAGGGGGCCAGCACTCTGCTGGGATAGATATTTGTCATTTGGGGGGGGGGTTGCACTGAACCTGTCAGGTTGGATGTTGGCAATGTGTGTGAGTTTGGTGTATTGTTTGTAATATTTGGTAATTCAGAGCATATCTGTGAATTCCCAACAAGGTTCCTACCATCAATTAAGACAGCCTTGTGATTATCATTAGTGTCCTGCACAATCTGTATCTTCATAGGTTCATAGATTCATACTGGGCTATCTTCCCTAGGGCATTTATCAGCCTAGCCAGAGTGTGTGTGGCTTTCGCCACCCCTTGCTATGTGAATATTATGCCCATTTAGGGTTTACTTTACTGTGCCTCTGTCTAGATGTGACACAGTGAAGACCCTAGTGTAAATCTACAATCTCCCATCCACTTGGCAAGATTCCTGTTGAAGAGAATCAGTGAGGGGCTCTGCCTAACATGGAGTGGGATTCTGTTCCAGAGTGTAGGGAGCCTCTGGGTTATGAATCTGTCCCTCCAGCACATCCTATTTATTTATGTGTTGAGGTTGACATCTGTCCCTCTTGCGGCTGTGATGGATTTGGATTTTCTGAGGTGAAGCATGTCCATAAATTCTGTATTGGACATGACCCTGTACATCGGGCATACATCGCCTCTGAGTATGCAGTATGTGACTGCATACAGCTGGGGTGTTGTCAGCCAGGCAGCATATGACAACTGTTTGACACCGTTTATCCTCTTGGTGAGGTACTTTTGTGGTCTTTCTAACTGCTGCAGGTGTCAGGTATGGTACATCCCAAATGGGGCATTGTACTCAATTATGGGCCTGATATGAGAAGAGTATATGGGCACAATGACCTCTCTTGATGTAGATGTGAATCCTTTCATGATAAGGTGGCCAATATAGGTGGTCTTCCTAGCCACGTTGGCAATGTGAGTGTCGCATGTGAGGTTACTGTCCACTTGTGTCCCTAAGTCCCTGATTATTTCCTCCATACATAATGGATTACCACCTATGTGGTGATTTGTGAGTACCTGGTTTGGTATTTGGGGAGACATTCATACTCTCCAGTGTCTTCAGGAAGGCTGAGTGGTGTTCCTGGGTCTGAGAGGGTGGTCTGAAACATGCTACAAACTGTACAATGGTTTTGCCTACAGTTAGTTGCACATGGATGGTCTCTGATGCTTCGTGCATTGTCAGTAACCTGGATGTGTGGGTAGCTTTGCTGAATATGGATACTCCCCCTCCTTTTGTGGTTTGGTCCAGGTTTTGGGGCCAAAAAGCATGATATGAGGTATAACCTGCTAGTGCTGGGGTGCTCTCAAGAGCCTTGATGCAGGTTTCCATCACTGCACAGACATCGATGTTCTCCATACTGCGGAGGGCCTCGAGAGTGTGCATCTTGAGGTTTAGACTTCTGGCATTGAGCAGCATTACCCTTATGTTTTTTCCACTTATGTTTTCTAGGGAGGTGGGTTTGCCTTTTCAGCCTTGCTTACAAAAGGCACTATGGAGGTGGCAAGAGCCTTAGCCAATATCCAGACGCACAGGGGTGACAGGTGCAAGCCATCCCTGGCAAAGCAGTGTGGCTTGTCATGCATGACATCCCAAGCAGACACACATTGTATCCCCTTGGAATGACACCAGTAATTGAGCCAATTGTTAAAGCTGATCATTCTGTGTTTGTACTGTGGCATCATTCTTGGTGGGGGTAGGATGCTGCTCAGGGTCAGAGTCATACCGGCCTGGCCTACATAATCAGAGAGCTCCTCTATGTCTCTTTACATGTAGTCCAGGGAGGTACATCTCAGGTCATTCACACCAGCATGGACAATGACTGAGTCATATTTGTACTTGCTTTGGAGTGACCTGCATGATTGTGTTATGTGGTGGATTGTAGCAGCCTACAGGCAGCTTACTGTACCCTTTTCCTTGTTCAGTCACGTGAGCAGGACATCAGTGTGTCTGACTATGGAGTCACCTATTACAAGTGTATCAGGCATGTTGTTTGTCCTTACGGGCTGTGACTGTTTGGCACACCAACTTTGTGTACTATGTGTTGCGTGTGCTATGTTTGGGGGTAGTGGTTGCTTTGTTGTCTGCTTTGGGGCCTCTGTTGATTTGGTGGTTTTTAATTAGAGCCTCCGGGAATGTTTTTGTGTGTTTATGTCTTTGGTTTGCAGTTATGATAGGTCTATGTGAGTGGGTTTGTGGTGTGTGTGGTTACCTTCTCCTCCTGACTAGTTTAGACAGTACTGAGTTGAGAGAGCTCAGCCTCCAGTTTGGAGACATGCTTGCATCTCTCACATATATTTGTATTTTTTTGGGGGAGGAGGGGGTTGTCTGTGTACATGGGGCAGGTGTAACATTGCACAAGATTCACAGATTCAACTTGTTGTAGATGGCCTTAGTGGATTTTATGACTGGCCATATTTTATTGCCATAATACTGATCAGCGATTACTTCCCTTTTTGGGTTTGCTCTATCATGTGGTGACTTCCTCATTCTCTTGCATGGTTTGGTAATGGCTGTGGTCCACCATGCCAGATGCCTGTGTGTATGGTATTGGGCCTTGGTTTTATTTGGGATTGCATAATCCATGCATTCCTGACTGTGTTCATAGAATGCATTTATAAAGGGTTCTGAGGTGTGGCCCATATTTTCCACAGGCACAGGGCCTTTAATGGATTAAACATCAGTTTGGAGGAGTGCAACATTTCCTTTACACATATTTTTAACTGTGGTTTTCTGGCCAAGGACTGTGGTCAGGATGTGAATATCCTGTGTGATTATTCTATGGTCTGATCTTACCAGTGAGGAATACACTTCTCATCTGGCCATAGAGTACCCATGTACCCATGTTGCTGATTGTCACATCCAGTATGCTTACCCCTCTTGTGGGAGTGGTATGTTGTTCCTGAGCATTTTGGTTTATGGATTCTAGGAACCTTTGGCCTAGGGTGTTGGAGCTGGGATAATGCTCCCAGTCTATGTTTGAGTATTTTCAGTCACCCAATATAATGTTGTTTGGAGAGCATGATATTTCCATGTAGTCCAACGTAGGCCAAGTGCAGTTCCTGGCATTAGGAGGGTAGTCTGTAGCAAGCTACAAACTGGCAGGCAATCTTAGCCACTGTTACTTGAGCACGGATAATCCATGCTGCTTCTTGTTGTGGTACCAACATGGGGGTGTGGTTATCCTTGACAATTATTGCTACTCACCCTCCTTTTGTAGTTTGTTCCATGTTTTGGGGCTGTAAAGCATGGTATGAGGTGTAACCTGGTAGTGTTAGGGTGCTCCTGTGAGCCTTAACCCAGTTTTCTGTTACATGACAGATATCAACATTCTCCATGCTGAGGGGAGTTTACACTGCATGCATCTTGCAGTTTGGACATCTGGCATTGGGTAGCATTACATCTAGGTTCTTATCCCTTGTGATACCTATGGAGGTGGGTTTGTGATTTGAGCCTTACCTATTCAAGGCATAGTGGGGGTGACAACAGCCTTTGCCAGTATCCTACAGGCCAGGACTGATAGGTGCATGCCATCCCTAGCAGGTGGAGCATCGTGTCTTGCTCAGCATGTCATCCCAGGCTGGCACGCATTGGATCCCCTTTGACTAGCAGCAATACTTAAGCCAATTATTGTAATTGATCATCTCGTCTTCATATTGTGGCATCATGCTTGGTGAGGGTAGGATGTTAGTCAGGGTCATCATGTTTGCATATACTACATGGTGTTACATTTCTTAACACATGGCAATCATGCCTCAGGAGGAGCTGCAGGGCTGTCTATGTTGGATGCACATACTACACTCCCTGTACATGTTTGATAGCAGGTTGTGTCAACTTAGGCATCCCTTTTACTATATGTGTGAGTCAGAGAGAGGTATCATTTCCTGGGTTCCTACTGAGCTAGTGTATGTGCTATGTGTTGCCGCTTTGCCAAGTCCAAGGCATACTGGGCACGCATCCTTCTGCCTACTGGGGCAGGCTCAGGTTGTTCCTCCTCCGAGTCAAGGTCTGCCTATGATTGGCTTGGCAATGGTTGGGGGCTGTTTGGCCCAGCCCTATGCTGGTCCTGCTGCAGCTATTTTCACAGAATCATATTATGTAGCATAGTACATACCATGACAATTTGGGTACATGTAATTGGTGAGTACTGCAAGGCTCCACCAGATGTGTCCAGGCACCGGAAACATGACTTGAGCAGCCCAAACACACGCTCAATTACATTTCGTGTTTGTGAGTGTGCCTCATTATGGCATTCTTGTTCAAGTGTGTGTGCATTTCTGATGGGTGTCATGAGCCACGGCTCCAGTGCATAGCCAGCATCCCTCACTAAGTGACCATGTGGGAAGTCCCCATTGGCAAATGTCTGGTACAGCTGTGTCAAATGCCAGATATGGGAATCATGGTAGCTTCCAGGGCATCCAGCACACACATTCATTATTATGCCCTGGGCATCACACATGACCTGGCAGTTGATGGAGGGGAAGCCCTTGCGGTTAATGTAGGCCCTACCCCGCTCACCGGCTGGTGCTTTGATGCATATATGCCTGCAGTCTATTGCACCCACTACCTCAGGGTATTCCGCTATTTGCTGGAAGAGATGCATATTGCTGGCCAGTACCTCACAGGAATTGGGGAAATATACATGCTCACCGACATGTGCTGACATGGCATCCAGGAACTGGTGCAGTACCCTGGATGCTGATGCCTGTGATATCCCCATCATATCACCAGTTGGTCTCTGGAAGGTACTTGTTGCTAGTATTCTTAGGCCAACACATACGTTGGTTTCCACTGGGATGGGTTCCCCTCTGTTGGTTCTGTGTGTGAGGTGTGGCCTGCACAGCTCAACAATTTGCTGCAGGAGGTCTCTGTCTACTCTATAGTGCTCTACTATCTCCAGCTCATGTAACCCCTGGTAGGTGACCCTGGGCCTGTACACTCTTCTCCGTCTCCTCACTGCGGGTTGTCTGGCAGCATTTGCATAGTCACCACCCTCAGCAAGTTGCATATGTCACCTTATAACAGCTATGGCAGCCCCTAGCATTTTTGGTCTGAGTGAAGCTTTTTCAGTTTTCACTTCTAATAGCTTACTCCTCTGTTGCAGTGTCTCTTGAGAAAATTAAACATTCTGCACTGTTGTTTGCAGAGTTTTAAGTGCTGGGCTGGGCTACTGTTCTGCCTGTGTAATTGCCTGCTTCTGATTGTTTTCACCTGCTAGCTCTGCCAGTAATTTCTGCTAGCTTCCTACTATTTCCCATGCTTCCTTTTTCACTTCTGTTTCCTCAGAGGGGAGCAACGCGCGTACCAGCAAAAACACGGTCACAGCGGCTAACACGCGCGCACACATGCTTAGACAGACTAGAATCTGCTTATTCGGTTTAAAACGCGCGCACACCAGCACAAACAAGCTTACAGGTGTTTAAACAGGCTCCTACATGCTTACTCTGCCTTAAATGCGTGCACTCATGCTTACACGCACGCACTCTGGCTTACTTGTACCTACCAGCACGCACACGCACGCATGCACACCCAGCAAGAAACTTTGGTGTTATCCATAGTGTACACCTTCCATTTCTTGGCTTTCCCATGCCTACTTGTTGACACTCCTCTTTCCATGATGTGTGACTGACAGCTTTCACATGCCCCTGTGCTCCAATGAGCTGCATTCCTTTCATACATTCCCCCCTGTGATGTCACCTATCTCCTACTCTGTTACTCCCCCTTATCCTACTCCTACACTGCACGGAATGTGCTCATTTTCTATGTAACAGTGCGATTCACTATCCTACCACTCATTTACATAGGATTGCCTACTAATGCTTAGTTACATGTCTTACACTCCTCTTCCCCCCTTAGCAACCCCTACTCGGTGGCCATGTTGTTTTACCCTGTTATACCCTTTCATTGTAAACTTATGATTTGCATAAACCCACATTTGTGGGTTTAATATTTTTATTTTTGTGTTTTTTTATAGTGCAGCCCATTTGTGTGACGCTGCGCTACGTTTAAACATGGGCGATCGCCAAAAAAAAAAAACATTTTTATTTCATGTTTGCATCAGGGTACGTTGCCAGTGGCCACATATTTGGCCATTGGCATGCTGCCTGCGACATTTGCAACCTTTATTTGGAGCTGACAATGCTCCATTGTGTTATTTGCAGAATGGTACTCAGTTATCAACTGATTACATTTCTGCAGATAACACGGCTCTTACATGGGCAGGTTTCTGCTTCCTGGATCGCAAAATTACCTCATTTGCATGCCTTTCGGCTGCCAGTGAGGTAATTAGCATATCCACTCTTTGCCCGTGTAAGAGCCGTTTTTAGGTGCTCTCTTACACGCACATTCAGGCTGTTCCTGGATCGCGATGGCTGCATGGAGTCTTACACTACTCTTAGACTCCGTGCAAGCCATCGTGAATCCTGCCCATGGTCTTTTCGTTCTTTAAGGATAAGTTTATAAAGGTGAAGAATATTCATTAGTATAAAGAAAGAAAGTTAGTCAGGGTTAGTACAAGGGCATATCCAATGTGTACTGAGAAATAGTTTTAGATTCTGTTTGAAAAGTGTTAATGACGACAGAGATACAAGTTCAGTGGGTAGAAGATTCCAATGCTTTCCAACAGTATTAGAGAACAGAGAGTCTACAGCCAGGTTGTTGGATCTGCTAGTATTGATAAGCAGTTTGTTTGAGGAGTGTAAATTTTTAAGATTGTTATAAGGGGTAAAGAGGCTAGTGAGTATTGGAGTATTGGTGGGTTGATACAGGGTCTTATGAGCTATAGCAGGCTGGTGAAATTGAAGCTGGTTTAGAAACTCTAGCCATCCTAGTTGCTTTACATTAAGACAATGAAAAAGGACAGCCAATGGCAAATCTAGCCAATATTATTATAGGAGATTTCCAGTTTGTTGAGGTTGTTTTTAGAAAGATTAGTGTATATAGGTGAAGCATAGAGTAGAGTGGAGATTAAGTGAGTTCTGGCTATAGCAGTCCTGGCTACTGGTGTAAGAAAGGGTTTGATTCTATAGAGGGATCCCAATTTCTTGTTGTCTGTTTTTATTGTGCTGTTTATATGAGTATCAAAGTTAAGGTTGCTATCTATTGTTATTCCTAAGAGTTTAGTGGTTGGGTCAGGAGATATGAGAGTGCCATTATTAGATACAAGTGTGAAATTTACTGGGGTGGACTTTCGGGTTGGAGTGAAAAGTAAAAGTTTAGTTTTTTGGGGGTTTAGGAGGAGGCAGCAGTTTAAAAAACATTGTTCTACTGTATTGAATGCTTTTTGGATAAGGGACTGTAGTTCAGTTGGAGAAGTGGCTGAACAAATTATTGTGGAGTCGTCTGCATATTGAATACAGGTGGCTTGAGGAATTGCTGAATGAAGGTCATTAATAAAAATGGAAAATAGGAGTGGGCCTAATATGGAGCCCTGAGGAACACCAAGGGAAATGGGGAGGTGTTTAGATAGATTATTATTCCATAGCACAGCCTGCTGTCTATTGTCCAAGTAAGATTTGAACCAATTTGTGGCTAGAGGTTCAAGTGAAAAGGATTTCAGTATATTTAAAAGGAGCTGGTGAGTAACCATATCGAAAGCTTTAGATAAATCAATAAAGACTGCAGAGGAAAGAATATTGTTGTTATGGTTTTTGTTAATGCACTCTGTGAAGGACAGCAGGGCAGTGGTAGTACTGTGGAAAGGTCTAAATCCATGTTGACAGTTGGCAAGTAAGTTATTTTGGAGTAGGTGGTTAAGTAGTTGCTTATGGACGCATTTCTCCATTATTTTTGCTAGAGGAGATAGTAGAGCTATAGGACGATAGTTAGAAAAGTCGTTAGAGTTCCCACCTTTGTGTAGTGGGATGATATGAGAGATTTTCCAGATAGAAGGGATAGTTTCTTCACTTATGGTTCTGTTAATCAGAATAGAAATGGTATAGGCTATGGCTTTAGCTCATTTTTGTAGGTATTCTGCTGGAAGTTGGTCAGCTGAGGGGGTGGTAGGTTTTAGTTTTTGGAGAAGGGAGCAAATGATGGAAGAAGAAAAAGAAGATAGCATTTTAAATGGCTATAAGGACTTATGGGCTTTATTATAACATAGTTAGTTGTCCTGATATCAGCTTGGGTGGTTAATACTACAGTCTTTACATTAACAGAGCATATTGTAAGTTTAAAGTGGCTTTACCGACTAGGTGTGGTGAGGCATTTTCTAAAGGGAGTCAGTTTGTTCTGTGAGAGGGAATTTTGTGCCAGTAAGAAACAATTTAAACTGCGGCAACAGTGTAGGTACTAAAGTCAGAAAAACATATTCCATGGCCCATATATATCCAAAGGGCATGCATATTCACTCCAGGGAAAGCAGCACTCCACTGCTTTATAGCTCATTGCTCCAACCAATTTTTGAACACAAGTGTTACATTTTGTAGTATCCAAATAAGTCACATGAAGGAAACTGAAAAGGTACAATGATTCCTTAGGAGAATAAATATAGGGTTGAAAAACCTGAACTGTTTAAAAATGTTTCAGAATCTGTCACTATAGTACATTTTTTAAAGGTTACTAAGAGGTGATCTGTGTCTGATCTATAAGGCAGTATCTGATCTAGTTCTGTTTGAGTCTATGCATTGTTGCATGGCTTAAGGAGCTAACACCAGATCCATGATCCTAACAATAAAAAAGATATCAATAATGTACAAAAATGTGGCAGATACACTACTCCGCACCTCACAAGATAATTAAATATTCATCTCCTTACAGTTGAAAGACACCATTCATTAACATCCTTCAAAATGTTTATCCTTTAGGTTAGTGGCCTTTTTTCAGGGGAGACCCAAGGTGGTATTTATACTACTAAGGGAAATTTGGCCATGGCATCGGAGAACTTCTCCTGCTCTTTGGAGCTGCTAGATGGCACTGGAGGGCTCCTATAGCAGCAAGGAAGAGGGCTAAGTGAAGCAGCAGCATGGAGGAGATGAGAAAAGCAATGGGAAGTTTGGAGGAGGAAAGTGAGAATCTGGAGAAAAAATTGTTTGGTATGGAGCTTAAGAATATAAACAAAGATTCCTATGTGGTAGATATTACACCTGTTTGATATGGATCTTCAGAATGGAAACAAAGATTCCTATGTGGTAGATATTACATATGAGCAGCATTTAGCTCTGTCCATGCAAAAGAAGTAAGCAAGTTTGGTGAAGTGGTGCAGATAACAAAACTGGCATCAGGAAGGCTTGCAGATGATGTACTTTTAAAAATAATCAAGCAGGATGATCCAGGTGAGAATTCTGTTTCATGGGGTGAGATGGCAGATACGTTATACAGCAGTGACAAAAAGTAGAAGAGGAGAGCAGCAACAAACCGAGATGTCTGGTCTTATGGCATCTAATGCAGTAACTAAAACATATGCAGCAATAACAGCAGGCAAAAACAAGACAGCAGCAAAACACTGTAAGTAAATCTGTTTTTTTTTAATAAAGAAAAGACCAGAAGACAAAATGTGAGAATAAGAAGAACAAAATGACACAGTAATAGATAGATATTATGCATGGGACAGTTTGGTAACTTCTGGGTTTTAAAACTCAAGAAATTTGGTCTTGAATTCATATTGAGACATAGACTTTTTGTGATTTAATGTTTGAAACTGATGGACTGGTGAGAAATTTCTGGAACTGTGTAACAAAACGGAGGACAACTATCCCTGGAACAATTGTTTGTTTTCTGGTAGCAACTTAAAAGTAAAAAAAAAAAAAAGTTACTTTACAGTTTAGAACTGAAGAACGAGAAGTAGCTGGTGTTAAAAAAATGCATGCAGGTTCTATGTAAAACTGTAGATAATTTGTGAAAGTTAGAGATGAAAGAAACTTATGGAATGCATGGTATAGATTGGAAACTGTTTTGAAATGTAAAAAAAATATGGTAAAACACTTCCAAGTGTTATTTTTATGACTGGTCATAGAGGGACATGAAGATGGCCAGCCTAAATCATGTTTCCTTTGTAGGGACTTTTCTTATTTAATTAATGATTGTGACAAGGAACAATGTAACCAGTGTGAGGAGAAAGGACATAAAGCAAGAAGGTATGTGCCAGTATGCAAGTTGTGTAAAAAAGGGACACCTTTAGATGGGTTGTCAAGAGCAAAACCATAAATAATAAAAAATAAGGGGAAAAGAAATGCAAATTAAAGGCCATGTTGCCAAAAGCTAGGAGTCTAAACATGAAACTGCACACATTGCAAACATTCTTATCCCTGTAAAATGCTGGCATCTGCGCAGTCTCAGAAACCTGGTTCAAAGCTGCAGACAGCATCCCCAGCCTTAGCTGGTTACTCATCCTATCATGCATTCAGACCCCAAACTATGGGCAGTAAAACCAAAGGAGATGGAGTTTCAATATACATTAAAGACATACATATCTCCAGACTGGTCAAACAGTATAATGCACAAAATAGACTCCAGGTGCAGTTAACCATTGTCAAGACCCATATACAAATCATAGCTAGTTACCAGCCCCCTAATCTGACTCAAGATGCCAAATCCACCTATCTGGAACTCTTCAGATTTATCAAGATTCAACCCTTTACCCTGATCCTGGGTGACTTTAACTACCTAAACATAGACTGGAAGAACTACTCATGCCAGAAAATAAATGCCCAGAGATTCCTCAATTTTGTCAATGCAAATATTTTGGAACAGCTAGTCAATAGCCCTGCAAGAGGTGGTAATATCTTGGACTTGGTATTCACTAACATGAGTAACCACTGTAACATCCATGCAGTATAATCCTCCCTGGTAAGATCCGACCATAAAGCGATCACTTTCAAAGTCAACATCTCCCTCGACCCTCCTCTAGCTAGGGTCAAACAAAAAGATTTCTCCAAAGCTGATTACAGATTCCTGAGGGATGGTATAAACAGCTTCACAGCCCCCTCCCCATCTCTAGGAACTGGCACCAGTATCCAAAACTATACCAAAGCACTATACAAGTATTTGTATAGATGCACAGAATCAGGAATACCCAAATGTACTAAATCATCCTCTGCAAGGAAGAGTAAATCTGTCTAGTGGACATCTGCAATAAATAAACTCTATAACAAAAGGAAAAAAAAATGTTATCCAGGATCAAGAAGGAGCAAATGTCCAATTGGAATCAATCTCTCCTTAGCTTGAATAAGCAAATAAAAGCATTAGTAAAATCCTCCAAAGCAAATGTCGAGTCCAAATTAGTCACATTTACTAGAGACAATCATAAGGCCTTCTTCACATATGTCCACAATTTCAAAGGAAGTACCCAGATCTGTTCAGAACTGGTGGTCAAGGACACCACATATACAAATGTCGTAGATATAGCAAACTTGCTGGCTGACAGATTCAGTGAAAACTTTACCCCTCTGTGCCCCCCCCATCGGCAAATCAGGACATTCCCAATACCTGCCCCCTTCCTCTAATATCTAGGGGAACAGGTCATAACTGCTCTCTCAAAGACAAAAAAATACAGCCTCCATGGGACCCAATAACATCCCAGGCTGCATCCTACATGAACTCAGGCAGGAACTTGCAACACCATTAGGTGCCCTATTCAACCAAAGCCTGAATACTGGCTTTGTACCAGCTGAGTGGAGGACAGTCACTGTCATCCCTTTGCACAAAGGTGGAGTGTCCAACAATCTGGGAAATTATAGACCATCAGTCTAACTAGCTTGATTTGCAAGGTCTTGTAATGGATTACCATGGAACTCATTAACAAGGACATTGGCAACCTCCACACAGTTTGGCCTCATCAAGGGGAGATCATGTTTGTTAAATTTGGTTGACTTCTTTGAGACAGTCACCAAAGCCATGGACGAGGGAAAGGCTGTGCACACCACCTACCTTGACCTGGCCAAAGCCTTTGACACTATTCCCCACTCGGGCATAATAGATAAATTCTCAAGTAGACATCAATCCATATGTTGCCAGGTGGGTAGCTAACTGGCTTACTGATAGAACCCACCTACTCAAAATAAGGGAAGCCACCTCAAGCAGTAGACCCGTGATAAGTGGCTTAGCCTAGGGTTTGGTTTTGGGGCCTCTTTTATTTGGGATATACTTTTCTGGGCTATGGCTGACCAAGTTTGCAGATGACTGCAAGCTGGGTGCTATCATAAATTCCTCTAGTTATGTGGACATCCTACAAGAGGGTATCACCCAAATAAATGACTGGTGCCAGAAACATTGCCTCAAGCTGAATACCAAAAAATGTATCATCATTCCCTTTGGGTAGAGTGACATCCCTGCAAATTATCACATTAATAACAATGTCCTAAGCATGCAATCAGTCGTGAGGGATTTGGGTGGCCAGGTTGATAGCAACTGACGTTTGACCACCATGTTGCATCCATTCTATGAAAAGATTTATACATGGCCCAGCTCATAAGTAAGGGACAAGGAGGTCATAACATCCCTGTATTCTTCCCTTATAAGGCCATTACTGAGTACAGCACCCTGTTTGGCATGTACCTTGCAAAGCACATGCAGCAGCTGGAGATACTACAGAGGTTCCTCAGCAGGAGAATCCATGGGCTCAAAAATCTACCATACACAGATAGGCTAAAAGCCTTGTCCCACTACGCAGTTTTATATAGACTCCTCAGAGGTGACCTCTGTCTGGCATACAAGGTAATCTTGGACCCCATCTTGATGGGTCTGCTGCATGTCCTCAAGTCAAGCTCCACTCGAATAACCTACATGCATGGCCTCATCCTGGTCTGTGACATCAATAGGACTTATTATTTAATTAATGATTGTGACAAGGAACAATGTAACCAGTGTGAGGAGAAAGGACATAAAGCAAGAAGGTATATGCCAGTATGCAGGTTGTGTAAAAAAGGGACACCTTTAGATGGGTTGTCAAGAGCAAAACCATAAATAATAAAAAATAAGGGGAAAAGAAATGCAAATTAAAGGCCATGTTGTCAAAAGCTAGGAGTCTAAACATGAAACTATACACATTGCAAACATTCTTATCCCTGTAAAATGGTGGCATCTGCACAGTCACAGAAACCTGGTTCAAAGCTGCAGACAGCATCCCCAGCCTTAGCTGGTTACTCATCCTATCATGCATTCAGACCCCAAACTATGGGCAGTAAAACCAAAGGAGGTGGAGTTTCAATATACATTAAAGACATACACACCTCCAGACTGGTCAAACAGTATAATGCACAAAATACACTCCAGGTGCAGTTAACCATTGTCAAGACCCGTATACAAATCATAGCTAGTTACCAGCCCCCTAATCTGACTCAAGATGCCAAATCCACCTATCTGGAACTCTTCAGATTTATCAAGATTCAACCATTTACCCTGATCCTGGGTGACTTTAACTACCTAAACATAGACTGGAAGAACTACTCATGCCAGAAAATAAATGCCCAGAGATTCCTCAATTTTGTCAATGCAAATATTTTGGAACAGCTAGTCAATAGCCCCGCAAGAGGTGATAATATCTTGGACTTGGTATTCACTAACATGAGTAACCACTGTAACATCCATGCAGTATAATCCTCCCTGGTAAGATCCGACCATAAAGCGATCACTTTCGAAGTCAACATCTCCCTCGACCCTCCTCTAGCTAGGGTCAAACAAAAAGATTTCTCCAAAGCTGATTACAGATTCCTGAGGGATGGTATAAACAGCTTCACAGCCCCCTCCCCATCTCTAGGAACTGGCACCAGTATCCAAAACTATACCAAAGCACTATACAAGTATTTGTATAGATGCACAGAATCAGGAATACCCAAAAGTACTAAATCATCCTCTGCAAGGAAGAGTAAATCTGTCTAGTGGACATCTGCAATAAATAAACTCTATAACAAAAGGAAAAAAAAATGTTATCCAGGATCAAGAAGGAGCAAATGTCCAATTGGAACCAATCTCTCCTTAGCTTGAATAAGCAAATAAGAGCACTAGTGAAATCCTCCAAAGCAAATGTCGAGTCCAAATTGGTCACATTTACTAGAGACAATCATAAGGCCTTCTTCACATATGTCCACAATTTCAAAGGAAGTACCCAGATCTGTTCAGAACTGGTGGTCAAGGACACCACATATACAAATGTCATAGATATAGCAAACTTGCTGGCTGACAGATTCAGTGAAAACTTTACCCCTCTGTGCCCCCCCCCCCCATCGGCAAATCAGGACATTCCCAATACCTGCCCCCTTCGTCTAATATCTAGAGAACAGGTCATAACTGCTCTCTCAAAGACAAAAAAATACAGCCTCCATGGGACCCAATAACATCCCAGGCTGCATCCTACATGAACTCAGGCAGGAACTTGCAACACCATTAGGCGCCCTATTCAACCAAAGCCTGAATACCGGCTTTGTACCAGCTGAGTGGAGGACAGTCACTGTCATCCCTTTGCACAAAGGTGGAGTGTCCAACAATCTGGGAAATTATAGACCCATCAGTCTAACTAGCTTGATTTGCAAGGTCTTGTAATGGATTACCATGGAACTCATTAACAAGGACATTGTCAACCTCCACACAGTTTGGCCTCATCAAGGGGAGATCATGTTTGTTAAATTTGGTCGACTTCTTTGAGACAGTCACCAAAGCCATGGATGAGGGAAAGGCTGTGCACACCACCTACCTTGACCTGGCCAAAGCCTTTGACACTATTCCCCACTTGGGCATAATAGATAAATTCTCAAGTAGGCATCGATCCATATGTTGCCAGGTGGGTAGCTAACTGGCTTACTGATTGAACCCACCTATTCAAAATAAGGGAAGCCACCTCAAGCAGTAGACCCGTGATAAGCGGCTTAGCCTAGGGTTTGGTTTTGAGGCCTCTGTTATTTGGGATATACTTTTCTGGGCTATGGCTGACCAAGTTTGCAGATGACTGCAAGCTGGGTGCTGTCATAAATTCCTCTAGTTATGTGGACATCCTACAAGAGGGTATCACCCAAATGAATGACTGGTGCCAGAAACATTGCCTCAAGCTGAATACCAAAAAATGTATCATCATTCCCTTTGGGTAGAGTGACATCCCTGCAAATTATCACATTAATAACAATGTCCTAAGCATGCAATCAGTCGTGAGGGATTTGGGTGGCCAGGTTGATAGCAACTGACGTTTGACCACCATGTTGCTTCCATTGTATGGAAAGATTTATACATGGCCCACCTCATAAGTAAGGGACAAGGAGGTCATAACATCCCTGTATTCTTCCCTTATAAGGCCATTACTGAGTACAGCACCCTGCTTGGCATGTACCTTGCAAAGCACATGCAGCAGCTGGAGATACTACAGAGGTTCTTCAGCAGGAGAATCCAGGGGCTCAAAAATCTACCATACACAGATAGGCTAAAAGCCTTGTCCCACTACGCAGTTTTATATAGACTCCTCAGAGGTGACCTCTGTCTGGCATACAAGGTAATCTTGGACCCCATCTTGATGGGACTGCTGCATGTCCTCAAGTCAAGCTCCACTCGAATAACCTACATGCATGGCCTCATCCTGGTCTGTGACATCAATAGGACTTGTTGGTGGGACAGATTGTTGTGCCAGAGACTCCCCCATCTGTGGAATAGACTCCCTCTCCATGTCAAGCAGAGTACCACTTTACCCCTTTTTAAGTGCAACCTGGATAACTGGATGGGAAACAGAAAATACATCTCTGGTATTCCACCCGTATCCCTGCTTGACAGGAGCATCGGGTGCTGACTTGTCTATACATTGGCTAAACTCTTGGCTAGGCTTATAAGGCTTATAGCACTGTTTTATTAACCATTTTACTTGTGTATTGAGCTAGATAGCATTTTATGTGTTTATTATCTAACGTTGCAATTGTTTAGTTTTATGCAGCACCTTTTTTTTGGCCAAACATATACACATATGTGTTACTATTGCTTCTATTTTTAGAAAGTAGCTGCAGTGTTATAAATAAACTGCTGCTCCAAGGTCTGTCTTCATAAATAGCTTCCCTAATTTGAACAGCTGTTACTTTTTCCTCCTATTCCACACTACTTCTCTTGAACGGCATGTCATCTCTAGACCTAATACTGAATTGTGTTGTTTGTTTTTAGAATCTGCTGCCCAGTGTAACGTGTCAAGCTTATAGCCAATTTGTAATTGCACCATTGCTTATTTTTGACTGACTTATAGATTGCATTCCTTTTTGAACTGCATTTAATTGTCTTTTGTAACACTGCTGCTCAAATGTCTCCCTTACATATTTTTCTCCTGCTAATCAGTGCTATACCTAGGCCTCATGTGCATGCTACCCACTAACCTGTAACAGCCCAACACTCCAACCTGCAGTCACTCTATTACATGCATTTTATTCTCTGTTTTTTCTTCCCACCTTGTCAGAGGATCTCCTTTGTGACTTAGACCATAGTAACAACTAAGTTCCTAGTAGCTTCCTCTGCTGCATTTACCTTGCACCCATACTGCACCTACCACTCCACCTCTTTTTATCTCCCAGACAGCACCCACTTTTCACTTCCCACTCACTCCCATACTTATGGTCCCCCCTTCTCACACACACTATTTCCTTCCAGCCTTCACTCTCTAGGTTTCATAGGTTAGGACAGACTCCCTACACAAGATCACTGGCCTACCCTGCTGCAAAATACTTGTACCCAAGACCCAATTTGAAGACTGCCTCCCTCTATTTGTTTTGGATGTAATTCCTGAGAGTATGTCCTATTAATGTTTCTCATTTTGTATCTTACCAACACTGTTTTGTATTGCATGGTTTTTTCACTTGGTAGCCACCTCCTGCACATCACCAGGTTGCTTCCTAGTGCTCTATCTTCTACCTGCTCTGTTATTCTTCCCCTCCCCTGCTTTCTACAAATAACTCTTGCTCTTAGAACCCCTATCTTCTATACTCCTATTCTCTACCTACATCTCTCCTTAGCCTGCCATTTCTGCATTACTTTATCCTGCTGGCCTTTGCTATGTTTTCCCTGCTGCTATTCTTCTCGCTGCATTCTATCCTGTTTCAGTCTCCCTCCCCTGTGCCTGTATTCTATACTCCTTTTCCAGTCACTCCTGGCTCCTCTTACACTTAACCTACAAGCTCTCCGGATAGTTTTTCTTGGGTTCTGCAGCTCCTGTTGGTGTAACCCAACTCTGTTCGCTATGCTCACTTTGCTACCTACCCTACCCCCATTCCCACCCACCCCTACATCAATTTCAGTTATACTATTCTGACCCTTCCCTTCCTGTCCATATAAACCATCCACACTCTACTTCCTGTCTGCCTCTAATCCCTCCCCTTCCTGACATTTTCTAAACTCTAACATTTCTCCTTCCTGCTCACATTTCTCACCTCTTACACCATCACTACTTAGTTTACTTCCCCCATACTTAAGCTGACTTTAATTTCATAATCCCTCCTACACTCAAAACCTAACATAACATGCTACCTTTATAGCTCTCATTACCAATCCTAACTCTACTCGCAAATCTAACCTCCTATCATGCAGACCTTTCCCAACATTTTCTGTACTCTCCTACCACATGTACTATCAAACCATCCCCTCCTTCCCACCCCATCTTAATCTCCCCATCTCTCTTCAACCTTACTGCTATCACAGACTCATTATACTTGACATCTGCCCCCTCTCCTATAAACCCAAGCCTAAACTCCACCACCAGATATTCTCAGTAACACACCCTACCTCAGTCCCCAGCAACATACTACTCACTGGTGATATTCACCCTAATCTTGGCCCACCCTCCCATACCCATAACCCTACACCCACAAACAGCCCCTCCAACCCTACATCTTCTCACCCCCACTCCCTCCTCAACCTTCCTTAAATCAAACCTCACAGCACAAACACCTTTCTATCTATGCCCTGGATATACGAAGCCTCACTAACAAAATCACTGAGCTACATGCTTGGATAGCTCAAACCACCCCTCATATCCTAGCCTTATCTGAAACCTGGCTAAAACACCACATAACTAACAAAGACATACTGCAACCTGGTTATAACATCTACCGCTGTGATAGACTCAACAAAAAGGGTGGTGGTGTTGCCATTCTCCATTCAAATAGCCTTAATATCTCCACCATCACCACACCTACTCCTGATTTCCACCCAGCTGAACTCATCATCCTCAACTGCCATCTAAACCCCCATAAGACATTTGTCATTGCCTCCATTTATATTCCCCCTGGTAAAATATTCCAATCCTAGAATCTATCCTCTCTTGGTTCTCTCACAACATACCCTATAAAACTGTCATCTTAGGCGATGTTAACATAGACTGGACTAAACTTTCCACTATATCCCCACAGCTCTGCATCAACCTCTATGGATTCCACCAACTGATAACATCCCCTACGTACCTACACAATAACACCTCTTCTATAGACTGGATTCTCACTAACTCTCCAAACCTTTACCACAGGCCAACAACCTTATCAAACTCTTTGAGTGACCATCTTCCTACTAACATACTATGCCACTCTTCACAGGCAGACAAACCTCACTCTTATAGAGACTGTTGTAACTTACTTAACTTTAATGCTACCCAATTCAACTCTATCTTCTCTACCATTGACTGGTCCATCCTTAAACAATTGCCTCTGAATGATGCTGTTCACAAATTTAATAGCATATTCCTTGATATACTCAACTCTCTAGCTCCTACAAGGCATATTAGAATCAAATCTAACTTTGCACCCTGGCTTTCTAAACAAACTAAATCACTCATGCATAACCATGACAATACTTGGAAAGCCTAGACTAAGACTAAACAACCTTCCCTATTTTACAAGTACAAAGAGCTTCAGAATCTTGTAAGGACAAGAAATCATATTATAACTCTCTCCAAAATAACTGTAAAACAAATCCACAGAAATTCTGGTCCACCTTAAAGAAAATGCTCAATCCCGGGTCCCCTTCAAATCCCTCCCCTTACCCAAACAACAGTCCACTAGAAACTGCTACCCTTCTCAATAGACACTTCATCGATACTGTCCAGAAACTTATACCCTCAAACCACAACACAAACACCACCTACATCCCTCCCAAGTCACAAAAACAGTAATCTTTTCTCCTTCAAACCAGTTCCAACCTCATATATAAAATCACTCCTTCTGAAGCTTAATCCTTGCTCTTCCTCCTTTGACAACCTTCCACCCACTTTCCTCAAATTAGCTGCTGAATCCATAGCCTATCCAGGATCTATCTTAATTAATAGATCTATCCAGGAAGCTACAGTACCAGATATTTGGAAATCCTTCTTCACTACCCCCTTGCATAAAGGGGGGGGGTGGACTCAACAGACCCATCAAACTTTTGTCCAATTGCCATCCTCTCTCCAGACTTATGGAAAAATGTGTACACTCACAACTTCTAAACTATCTCCTCCAACATAATCTCATCACACCCTCCCAACATGGCTTCCACCCTAACCACAGCACCTCTACAGCCCTCCTTTCATTTATATATACAATAGCCGAAGCCCGAGACATAAACCTCCTAGTATCCAGCCTCTTCCTTGACCTCTCAAAAGCCTTCGACACTGTCTCTCACCCTCTACTTCTGACTAAACTTTCTAACCTCAATCTAGCTCCCTCCACCCTAACTTTCTTCTCTAGTTATCTGTCTGATAGACAGCAATCTGTTAGTTGGCTCTCCTCCTGCTCATCCTACTTCCCAGTAACTACTGGGGTGCCTCAGGGCTCCATCTTGAGACCCCTCCTATTCAACATCTTTACAAATGAACTACATACCTCCTGCAAACAATCTGTACTAGTCCAATATGCTGACGATTCAACTCTCATCTGCACTTCCAACAATATCTCTGACCTTCACCCACTCACCCAGGACACCTTTCTATCTGTGGAAAAATGGCTAGCTGATAATCTACTTACCCTAAACCCCCCAAAAAAACAAACTTCTGTTATTCATCCCTCAGACTCTCTCTCACCTAAAATCTAACTTTCTTATCTCATCCTCCAATAACACCACCATACAACCTGATTCCCAAACAAAACTTCTAGGAGCCATCATTAATGATGAACTTAAATTTAACCTACACATCCTTCAAAGTATAAAGAAAACTCACCAAAATCTGGGCATGCTCTACCGAAAACAAAGATTTCTGACCTACGATGCCAGACTGTCCCTGGCACAGGCTCTTCTTCTCCCCTCCCTTCTCTATTCCACCCCAAGACTAACTAATATTCAAACAACTACCCTGGCCAAACTCCAACAAACTTACCACAAAATAGCAAGGTTCATCACAAACTCCCCACATAACTCACACCACTGCCTCTCACTCACCTCACTACAATGGCTAGAACTCCCACAACTTCTTCTATCTCAGTTACAAATTATTCACTCCATACTTTATAAACCATCATCCTGCCCTGTCCTGCCCTCCTTGGTATTCATCTACACACCAACCCGCACACTTTGTACCTCTAACCAACAACTCCTTGACATCTACCAACCAAAAAAACTATTGGTAGACTACTTTGTAAATCCACCCTGTCTCAGGCATGGAATAACCTCCCATCCCAATTATGCTCCATTACACACCCTTCACAATTTAAGAAAGCACTCAAACTACATTTTATGAGAACCAAAAGTTGTACTTGTCATGATCCTACCTAGCTCCAATTCTACTCTGTAGTACACATTTCATTACAATTTCACAGCATTCTTTTATATCACTCCAGTACTATTACTGTTGTACTACAATATCATACAGTCCTCTCAGTATATTATCTCCCACATTTATTGCACTGACATCTCATTACACCTCTTGATATCCCTTCCACCCCTTTCATGAGTCCTGCTATACACCTTACCACATCAGTTATACAACAGATACACCACACACAGAAACAAAAAAAAAAGTTTTTTTTGTTTTCCTTTGCAATACAGAATTTGTGTGTACTTGTAGTGTTTGCCAATTTAATGATTGCTCTTAAATTGTACACTAAACTGTTATGTATGTTTGTAATTGTACACTGAACTATTATGTATACTTCATCTGTCTGTAATTGGAGCTTTCCTCCTCGGTCTCCACTGAAAATGGGCTCCTGGCCCAGCTGGACTAACCCAGTTAACAAATGTCAATAAATAAATAAATAGCCTAGTAACTTCCTATGATCTGAAAGGGAAGAAAGCATACATGAAGAAGAATAACAAGAGGCTGGGGAGAGGGAGGACTAGGTGAAGAAGAAAATGTAGAAGAAGAAGAAAAAATATAGAGGAGAACATGAGGAGAGAGAGTGCATGCAAGAAGATAGGTCAGGAGAGGGAACTGATACTATTATTTTTTTTAAGATCTAGCCAGTGAGAAATCTGATTCTGAGAAACAAGAATTATTTGTACATAAATGCAGGAAAAATATTTATTTGGGGAAAGAGTAAAAATAAGAAAACAAAAGATTACAAACATTCCCCTTAAACTTAAAAAGAAGGAAAAGCAGCAATTTTAGAATACTTCCATTAAATGTGAACGGTATTATTAACAATGCAAGAAGGGTAGGGATACTGGAATGGTATGCTAAATGTGATGTGGATATCATTCTGTTAGAGGATGTAAGATTATTGACAAGTGAGTGAGGACTGCAAACAGAAATAGGGTGGAAATATAATATCGAATTTAGGAAGTGAGCATTGTTCTGGAGCAGCTATATTGTGTAAAAAAACAGTGAAAATACCAAATGTAATGCTGGTAAGGATGGGAAGGTTAACTGTTGTGGATCTGAGGTGAAGAGAACATATTTATAGAATTATAGCATTATATGCATATATAACTAGCATGGAAAGAGAGAATTTGTTTTATTAAGGTGATTAATATGAAAATTATAATTGCAGGAGACTTTAAATATGATTATAGGAGAACATGTAAAAAGAAATAAGTAAAGGGGTTGTATCTAGAAAAATAGGAGGTTATTACGGCTCTATACTCCTCCCTCATTAGACCAATAATTCAGTATAACACCCCATTTGGTATGTACCTCTCCAAGCATTTGCACTAACTGGAAAGACCCCAGAAATACCTCACAAAAAGAATCCATGGTCTCCAACACCTGTCCTTTGTGGACAGGCTCAAATCACTATCACTCTACTCGGTATCATACAGGTTGCTCAGAGGTGATCTGTATCTTGCCTATAAGGCAATCTCAGACTCTGCCCTTCTAGATATGCTCCATATCCGTAAGTCTAACTCCTCATGCATTACCCACTCAAAAGGCCTGAATCTAATATGTGACATAAACAAAACCTGATGGAGAGACAGGTTTGTCTCCCAGAGGCTGCTCCATCACTGGAATACATTTCTCATACATGTCAAACAGAGTACCTCACTGACCCTCTTCAAGCACAGCCTTGATGAGTGGATGGGAAACCACAAATTTATTGTAGGGGATCCTCCTGTGTCCCTCACTCACAGGGGCAACAGGTGCTGACTGAGGTTTCTTTTTTAGGATAAACTATTGGCTAGGCTTGTAAGGACCCCAGGGCCATTAGTCTAGTAACCTCTTATGATCATATGAAAGGGAAAGATGTACAAAAATACAGGAAGTGATAAACTGTGGTAAATTAACTTTGTGGAAGAAAGATCAATGGACTTATATAAGTGGACACTTGGATCTGAAATTGATTATTTTGTGTTTTCGGAAGTCTTGGGGGTATTGGGACGGATTTTTCAGACCATTTAGCAATATGGATGGAGTGTATTAAAAGAAAAAAGCATATGTGGGAAAGTAGATAAGAATTTATTTTATGTAATATGGTTTGGAATGAATAATTAAATGCAAATTTGTTTAATGGGAAATTAATTTTAGCAGATATATTGCAAAATAAAATAGATCAAATAAAGTCTACAAAAGCCAAACTTGAGGCAAATTTAGCCTCCCAGGCAATGGACAACCACAAGACATTCTTTAGCTATGTCCGCAACCTCAAAGGCAATATACAGTTGTGTGCAGAGATCATTGTAAATGGAGCCACCTATAATGAGCCAGAAGATATAGCAAACCTATTGGCCAATAAATTCAGCTCCAACTTTAATTCCCTCTCCCCCTCAACCTTCCCTCAGGAAATACCATCAATTATAACTGCCCCTGATTTCACTAGGGGACAGGTTCTTAATGCTATCTCTAAGGCCAAGAACACTGCATTAATGGGCCCAGGCAATATCCCAGGATGCCTACTAAATAGCATGAAACATGACCTATCAGGGCCCCTGGAATTGCAATTTAACTATAGCCTCCAAACAGGCTTTGCCCTTCATGAATGGAGAACAGCAGCACTCATCCCTCTGCACAAAGGTGGGCCATCAACAGACCATGGAAACTACAGACCCATAAGTCTCAGTAGTCTTATATGTAAAGCCATGGAAAGAATTATCATGGAAATGATCAGTAGTGATATAGTAAACCTCCAGACACTGGACCCAACCCAGTTTGGTTTTGTCAAGGGCATATCATGCCTACTCAGTCTGGGATACTTCTTTTGAGAAGGTTTCACACTCCCTACCTTGACCTGGCCAAGGAATTTGACACAGTACCTCACTCAGGCACTGTTGACAAACTCATGAAGTTAGGTACAAACTCGTATGCCAACTGGCTCACAGACAGGACCCAGGAAGTTAGAAATGGGGAGTCCACCTCAACAAAGAGGCCAGTCACAACTGGAGTCCCTCACTAATCAGTCCTTGTACCACTCCTTTTTGGCATTTACTTCTCTGAAGTCAAGGCCAATATCAGTGGTCTCTGGATGACTAAGTCTGCAGATAATTGCAAATTAGGAGCTGTCATTGAATCCCACACTGACGCAAATGTTCTTCAGGAGGGGCTGAAACAGACAAACAACTGCTGTCAGAGCCATGGACTAAAACTAAATGACAAGAAATTCATTATAGTATCATTTGGGATGTCATCCACCCCTGGTAGCTATCATATTGACAACACACCCCTTAGAGCTGACTCAGTAGGAGGGACTTAGGGGCACACATAGATCATAATCTACCCTTTGACCATCACATATCTACAGTAGTGAGAAAATCATTCTATTTTGCACAATATATATAAACAAAGGTATGGCCTCTATGTCCAAGGAATTCATTGTTCCACTGTATTCGGCATACATTAGACCTATCATTGAGTACAATGCACCCTTTAGTATGTACCTAACTAGGCATATCCAACAACTGGAATGTCCACAGAGGTTCCTCACTAAAAGAATACAGGGCTTAAGTAAAATGCCCTATGCAGACTGCCTCAAGGCTCTATCCCTGTATTCTGTCTCATACAGACTTTTGAGGGGAGAGCTATGTCTGACATACAAGGCATTGTCAGCCCACACTCTGATGGAACCCATACATATCTGTAAAATAAACAGCACTAGAATTACCCATTCTAAAGATGTAAACCTTGCCTGTGATATAAATAGGACCTGCTGGAGAGACAGGTTTGTATCCCAGAGATTGCCCGTTTCTGGAACAGGTTCTCCATCCATGTGAAGCAGAGTTCCTCCCTAACCCAATTCAAGTGCATCTTGAACAATTGGATGGGGAACAGGAACTTCATCCCTAGTTTGGCACCTATGTCTCTAATGGACACAGGCAACCTGTAAATGGTTTATCTCCCAGGCCCTAGCTTGTAAATACTTTATCTCCCAAGCCCCTGCTTACACTTATCAAGCTTATCTGAACTTGTCAGAGATTTGGAATGCAGGGCTAGGCTTAAAAAGGCCCTTGTGATTGTAGTAGACACCTATGGACCTATGAACCCGTGAGGAGGATGCAGAGACAATCGTGAAGAATAGTGGTGAGATGGTAAAAACAACATATGCAGAGAAAGTAAAAGAAGCAAAAGTGGAGCAGCAAAAAAAGCAGAATAAAATGAAAAATAGAAGTAAGTAGTAAGGATTCAAAATAAAGAAGACAAAGAAATGGGCAGGTTTGAAGTGTAGGACAATTTAATAGCTCCTTTGGGTGTAAAAGCACATGAGGTAAGAGCATTTATTTTATTAACAAAGAGACATTTTGCGACAATATTTAAGACAGTTTTTTTCCAATGGAAAATTTTCTTGAGATTATGAAAAAAGAAAGACTGCATCCCATGGAATCCTTATGTGATAAAAACATTTAACAGTGAAACCAAAAAGAAAATTCATGTACAATTTTGAAGAGAGGTAGAGAGACTTTGAAAGGACATTTGAAACCTTTATGTAAAGAAGTACTGGATATTGCAAATGCTCATGAGAAAAGGGGTTTATGAATTGGTTTCTGGGATTGTAATATTGTGATAAAAACAGAAAGCATGACAAACCAAGCGTGATAAATGTGGAAGGGAATAGGGAGGGGTGTTGTAAAATACTGGGGACAACCTAAAACATGTTTTTTTTATTTTGTGAAAAACAAGGACATTTGATAAGTAACTGACAAATTACAAACTGTTTAGACTGCTCCCAC
Organism: Protopterus annectens; assembly: GCF_019279795.1. Classification (NCBI taxonomy): domain Eukaryota; kingdom Metazoa; phylum Chordata; order Ceratodontiformes; family Protopteridae; genus Protopterus; species Protopterus annectens. The sequence goes on along the minus strand of NC_056751.1, from coordinate 232,583,135 downwards.
AGTCTAAGTGTTGCTCTAATAATGCAGCGAGTGAGCCCGACTCGAACCTGGAAAATGTTTTTAATAACAGAGCTTTCCACAAAGTTGTAAAACCAAAATGTATAAACCAAAATGTTAAGCGCTTTCATCTGTACATACAGGCTTATTCAGAACAAATTTTACATATAATACACTTCCTTTTAAAACCTTTTTGGCACCAAAAATCCCATTACTTACATTTAAAGTGCCAATGCATCAATATTTCATTGTATCATTACAAAATGTAAAATGTAAATACAAAGTATCCATTCCAACATATCCTAAAATGTAATTCAATTTATAACAATCTATCTCTTATGTACATAATGTTAATATAATCAAAACTGTTAAAAATTAATATATATTACTAGATAACATAAAATGATTTAACAGCTTATTTTCTTTAAACTGTTAAATAAAACGTTTTATATGTGTACATTATAATAGTTTATAACAACTGCAAAAAAGGTTTAATAGTAATATGGTAATTGATCCCGGGTTCTCTTGTGGCATTTGTTAAAATCTGCCACATACTCTCTCTTTTACTTAAAAGTACTTTATAATCACAACCCCAGGGATCTATGTTTACTTGATCTAAAATACCAAATTTAAACTCATGTGTTTCTCCCCTATTACTAATATGCCTAAGCAATGCGTTGTTCATATCTTTCACTCTAATTTTGTATAAATGATCATATACACGTTTCCTGAATTGTCTCTCAGTCTTACCTATGTAGAAGGCGGTACATGACATACGCTTAGCCAAATATATAATGTTTTTACTATTGCAGTTCCCAGCTGTAAATTTGATATATGTCTTGTTTATATCATTCAGTCTACAACCTGTCTTTTCATTTATAGCAAAACACTGTTTGCAACATCCACATTTCCTTGTAGTTTTAATAATATTCTGGATTTCATTAGTGTCCTTTCCTTTCTCCAAATGTCTCTTAATATTCATACCCATTTTGTTGACAAACCTAGGTCTTTCACCTATTACATTCCTAACCTCTACGTCAACTAATAACGTATTCCAGTGTCTACTAATAATGTTTTTAATTTCATTTACATAGGGTGAATATGTTAGAACACACACTCTTGTCAGAACTGATTCCTCAGATTTCTCCTTATTAAATGCAATGTCATTCAATTCAGTTCCCAATATGGGTAGATATTTTTTTACCCCATTGATTAATGACATATGTAGAGATATCATTTAATACCGATGATGGGTACCCTCTGTTAAAAACATAGTTCTAACAAAATTAATTTCTTTTTCCATTACTTCAAAATTGGAAGACATTCGAGCAGCTCTTATACACTGTCCTTTAAATATATTTTTTAACATTTGCCTGGAATGGTTACTTGTATATTCCAGATACCCATTAGAAAAGGTATTATTCCTATATATCTCAGACTGAAAACCCATATTAGTGTGTCTAATGTAAGTATCTAAATATGCTATCCCTTCAGTACTAAAATTATAGGTAAATTTCAAAAAATTACTACTATGATTTAAGTATTCAATAAATTCATTAATAATTTCAACCGGTCCATTCCATAAAATAAACATATCATCCAGAAATCTGGTGTAGTACGATATGTATTTATAATAATTGCTACTAAATAAAAATTGATTTTCCCATTCAAGCATAACCAAGTTTGCAAATACAGGGGCACATGATGCCCCCATAGCCACTCCCTTGGTTTGTTTAAAATAGTCCCCCTCGAAATAGATGTAATTATGATCCAACACTAAGCCCATCATGTCAGTAATTAGATTAATTCGCTCCCAGCTCATGTTGGAATATTTTCTCAAGCTGGTACAAAAATCTTCCAGTCCCTGTTGTTTAGGGATACACGAAAAAAGATCAATAACATCTATGGTGATGTAAATAAAATTACTTTTCCATATACTAGGGGTTAAGTGGGCTAAAAATCTCCAATAGTCCTTTATAAGATGAGATGTGCTAGCATATATGGGCTTAACCCATCTGTCTATCACCACCCCTATATTGAATGTCTTTGATTTACTTCCTGATATGATTGGCCGAAACGGGGGGTTCTTAATGTCCTTATGCACTTTGGGGATACCTACTATCTTTGTCAATAATGGATAATCAACCTTTAAATAATTATACAATTCTTCTGTTATCCTATTATCAAATAGATATTCCACTAAGGCTAAATCAGTCTTCCGATATCCTATGTTTATTTCATTTATGGAAATTGTTTCATAATTTCCAGATTCTATTAGTATTTTTTGTATCTCATTTATATAGTCCATAGTATTGTATAAGACTATTCCTCCCCCCTTTATCCAGTTTCATAACACGGATATCTGTATTCTTTGTCAATTCCGCTAGACATTTCTTTTCTTCTGTATTTAGATTATCTATTATAGTCTGTTTTCTATTTTGTTTGTTAAATCTATATATCTCATCACAAACTATTTTTTCAAAATTATTAACCATATTATGTGCTGGTGGTATAAATGTACTTCTTTTTTTAAAATTGTTGTAGTCATTACATATTGTATGATGAATATTATTTTTAAATAAAAATGCCAAATTCATCCTTCGACAAAATAACTTAATTTCTGTAATATTGTCAACTAAATTAAATCTAACTGTGGGTATATACTTCATTCCTTTAGCAAATAGAGTAAAATGTGCATCTTGAACATTAACATCTGTGTAATTGTATACTTTCAAATCTTTGAAACTACTAACTATCACTCCATTTTCATTTCCTTCAGGGTTCATAACACAATGTGTACTGTTGTCTATAAATATTAACTTACTATCATCCAATGCCCTAATTTCCACTGATGAAATACTAGGATCTACTACAACTCGTGTCTGTTCCACTTGCCATAATTCCTTTTCAGTGCTGGAAAAAATCTGCCCTCTTGAAAATTCTTCCCTCTATCTCTATGTGTTTCCTCACCATGTCTTAAAACATTTCTGTTATCTTCTTTTTGTTCTTTGTTCCATATTTAAGCCTTTTTATCCCTATATTACTCCATATCCCATTGTATTTTTTTACATTTTCTGTCAAATATCCCTTTGGCCTTACTATCGGCCATTGTATATTGCTTATCATATAGTTCTTGCCACCGTATGAACAATAAATCACTCAAAATATCATTATTCAATTTTTCCACTTCACCAACCAGTTTACTTAATTTCTCATCATTCTTTTTGATCAATATATTCATATAACTGTTCCCAAAATTGTTAAATAAAGTGTTAAATTCCACCATTGTGTTGTCATCTAAATTAAGGCCCATGGGCATTTTAAAAAATCTTAACACCATTGGTACTATGCCTAATGTTATGCATTTTAACAAATATGCATTGTCTATTTTAATACTCTTTACAGCTAACAATGATTTCCCCAAAGAATAAATCATATCCCTTAGGGTTCCCATGTAGCCTTCAGAATATGTATCATTCACAATGTGTTTATTGTCTATTCCTTTCATATCAAACTCAAAATTACTCATAAGAAAATTGTCTGATTTATGTGTTTCTCGCTCATCATCGTTCATTGCACATTTATTCTTGCTTCTAGGGCTAGATGAATTGATAACAGTACCTTTTTGAATCTTCATATTCCCTTTGGTAGTCATAGCATAAGTTTTTACTGGTAATGGATGCTTGAGATGAGCTCCCATGCATTCAATGTCATCATCCACTTGGAAAAGAGAAAAGTCAAAAGTAAACTCATTGTCCGATACATTACTGTTTTTGCAGGTAGGATTCCGCAACTGCGGTAGTTCATTCAAAGATACTTCCGCACGATTAGGTTGTTCACCTTGTCCATTAGGTATTTCCACTTGTGTGGATGCATTACAGACAGGTATAGTGGTATTGTTCTCTTCCATACCACTCTTTGAGCTCCCAGTGGTATTTTGGAGCCGACTAACCACACCAATAAGCTGGGAAACTTCTTTTAGTGTATTCATTTTGGATCTTAGCTGCTGAAAATCATCAAGGTTCAATACCACCAGGAGCTCAAAGAGTGGTATGGAAGAGAACAATATCACTATACCTGTCTGTAATGCTTCCACACAAGTGGAAATACCTAATGGACAAGGCGAACAACCTAATCGTGTGGAAGTATCTTTGAATGAACTACCGCAGTTGCGGAATCCTACCTGCAACAACAGTAATGTATCGGACAATGAGTTTACTTTTGACTTTTCTCTTTTCCAAGTGGATGATGGCATCGAACGCATGGGAGCTCGTCCCAAGCGTCCGTTATCAGTAAAACCATATGCTATGATTACCAAAGGGAATATGAACATTCAAAAAGGTACTATCAATTCATCTAGCCCTAGAAGCAAGAATATATGTGCAATGAACACTGATGAACGAGAAGCACATAAATTAGACAATTTTCTTATGAATAATTTTGAGTTTGATATGAAAGGAATAGACAATAAACACATTGTGAATGATAAATATTCTGAAGGCAACAGGGGAACCCTAAGGGATATGATTTATTCTTTGGGGAAATCATTGTTAGCTGTAAAGAGTATTAAAATAGACAATGCATATTTGTTAAAATGCATAATATCAGGCATAGTACCAATGGGGTTAAGATTTTTTAAAATGCCCATGGGCCTTAATTTAGATGATAACACAATGGTGGAATTTAACACTTTATTTAACAATTTTGGGATCAGTTATATGAATATGTTGATCAAAAAGAATGATGAGAAATTAAGTAAACTGGTTGGTGAAGTGGAAAAATTGAATAATGATATTTTGAGTGATTTATTATTCCCAGAGTGGCAAGAACTATATGATAAGCAATATAAAATGGCCGATAGTAAGGCCAAAGGGATATTTGACAGAAAATGTAAAAAAATACAATGGGATATGGAGTAATATAGGGATAAAAAGGCTTACATATGGAACAAAGAACAGAAAGAAGATAACAGAAATGTTTTAAGACATGGTGAGGAAACACATAGAGATAGAGGGAAGAACTTTCAAGGGGGCAGATTTTTTCCAGCACTGAAAAGGAATTATGGCAAGTGGAACAGACACGAGTTGTAGTAGATCCTAGTATTTCATCAACAGAAATTAGGGCATTGGATGATAGTAAGTTAATATTTATAGATAACAGTACACATTGTGTTATGAACCCTGAAGGAAATGAAAATGGAGTGATAGTTAGTAGTTTTAAAGACTTAAAAGTATACAATTACACAGATGTTAATGTTCAAGATGCACATTTTACTCTATTTGCTAAAGGAATGAAGTATATACCCACAGTTAGATTTAATTTGGTTGACAATATTACAGAAATTAAGTTATTTTGTTGAAGGATGAATTTGGCATTTTTATTTAAAAATAATATTCATCATACAATATGTAATGACTACAACAATTTTAAAAAAAGAAGTACATTTATACCACCAGCACATAATATGGTTAATAATTTGGAAAAATAGTTTGCGATGAGATATATAGATTTAACAAGCAAAATAGAAAACAGACTATAATAGATAATCTAAATACAGGAGAAAGGAAATGTCTAGCGGAATTGACAAAGAATACAGATATCCGTGTTATGAAACCGGATAAAGGTGGGAGGAATAGTCTTATACAATACTATGGACTATATAAATGAGATACAAAAAATACTAATAGAATCTGGAAATTATGAAACAATTTCCTTAAATGAAATAAACATAGGATATCGGAAGATTGATTTAGCCTTAGAGGAATATCTACTTGATAATAGGATCCCAGAAGAATTGTATAATTATTTAAAGGTTGATTATCCATTATTGGCAATGATAGTAGGTATCCCCAAAGTGCATAAAGACATTAAGAACCCCCTGTTTTGGCCAATCATATCAGGAAGTAAATCAAAGACATTCAATATAGGGCTGGTGATAGACAGATGGGTTAAGCCCATATATGCTAACACATCTCATCTTATAAAGGACTGTTGGAGATTTTTAGCCCACTTAACCCCTAGTATATGGAAAAGTAATTTGATTTACATCACCATAGATGTTATTGATCTTTTTTCGTGTATCCCTAAACACAGGGAATGGAAGATTTTTGTACCAGCTTGAGAAAATATTCCAACATGAGCTGGGAGCAAATTAATCTAATTACTGATATGATGGGCCTAGTATTGGATCATAATTACATCTATTTCGAGGGGGAATATTTTAAACAAACCAAGGGAGTGGCTATGGGAGCATCATGTGCCCCTGTATTTGCAAACTTGGTTATGCTTGAATGGGAAAATCAATTTTTATTTAGTAGCAATTATTATAAATACATATCGTACTACACCAGATTTCTGGATGATATGTTTATTTTATGGAATGGACCGGTTGAAATTATTAATGAATTTATTGAATACTTAAATCATACTAGTAATTTTTTGAAATGTACCTATAATGTTAGTACTGAAGGGATAGCATATTTAGATACTTACATTAGACACACTAATATGAGTTTTCAGTCTGAGATATATAGGAAAGATACCTTTTCTAATGGGTATCTGGAATACACAAGTAACTATCCCAGGCAAATGTTAAAAAATATATTTAAAGGACAGTGTATAAGAGCTGCCCGAATGTCTTCCAATTTTGAAGTAATGGAAAAAGAAATTAATTTTATTAGAACTATGCTTTTTAACAGAGGGTACCCATCATCAGTATTAAATGATATCTCTACATATGTCATTAATCAATGGGGTAAAAAATATCTTCCCATATTGGGAACTAAATTGAATGGCATTGCGTTTAATAAGGAGAAATATGAGGAATCAGCTCTGACAAGAGTGTGTGTTCTAACATATTCATTCTATGTAAATGAAATTAAAAACATTATTAGCAGACACTGGAATATGTTATTAGTTGACGAAGAGGTTAGGAATGTAATAAGTGAAAGACCTAGGTTTGTCTCCAAAATGGGTATGAGTATTAAGAAACATTTGGAGAAAGGAAAGGACACTAATGAAATCCGGAATATTATTAAAACTACAAGGAAATGTGGATGTTGCAAACAGTGTTTTGCTATAAATGAAAAGACAGGTTGTAGACTGAATGATATAAACAAGACATATATCAAATTTACAGCTGGGAACTGCAATAGTAAAAACATTATATATTTGGCTAAGTGTATGTCATGTACTGCCTTCTACATAGGTAAGACTGAGAGACAATTCAGGAAACGTATATATGATATACAAAATTAGGGTGAAAGATATGAACAATGCATTGTTTAGGCATATTAGTAATAGGGGAGAAACACATGAGTTTAAATTTGCTATTTTAGTTCAAGTAAACATAGATCCCCGGGGTGGTGATTATAAAGTACTTTTAAGTAAAAGAGAGAGTATGTGGCAGATTTTAACAAATGCCACAAGAGAACCCGGGATCAATGACCATATTACTATTAAACCTTTTTTGCAGTTGATATAAACTATTATAATGTACACATACAAAACTTTTTATTTAACAGTTTAAGGAAAAGATCCTGTTAGATCATTTTATGTTATCTAGTAATATGTATTAATTTTTAACAGTTTTTATTATATTAACATTATGTACATAAGAGATAGATTGTTATAAATTGAATTACATTTTAGGATATGTTGGAACGGATATTTTGCATTTACATTTTACATTTTGTAATGATACAATGAAATATTGATGCATTGGCACTTTAAATGTAAGTAATGGAATTTTTTGCACCAAAAAGGTTTTAAAAGAAAGTGTATTATATGTAAAATTTGTTCTGAAGAAGTCTGTATGTATAGATGAAAGCGCTTAACGTTTTAGTTTTTACATTTTGGTTTTACAACTTTGTGGAAAGCTCTGTTATTAAAAACTTTTTCCAGGTTCGACTCGGGCTCACTCGCTGCATTATTAGAGCATCACTTAGACGGTGGGAGCCATCTAAACAGTTTGTAATTTAAGGTGTTGATTTGGGTTTTTACAAAAAACTCTGACATAAGAAAATGGTATATTTGTGGGGAAATGTCACATGATGCATTAAATGTGAATTGAAATGTTATAAATGTAAAAGAACTGGAAATTTATGAATGGATTGCAAAAATGAAAATAGCAGTAAGGGAAAAAAAAGAAAAGGAAATGGGAGAAAATGAACAAAAAAAATAAATTTTAGAAGTAGTAGAAATAGAAGAACAATTAGATGAGAAAATATAGTAAAAAAAGATACAAAAGAAGGTTCTGAAATAAGTGACAAAGACAACAAACTGGGGGTAGCAAAAGGGAAAATAATTATTTTGGTAAAAGGATAAAACACAGAAAAAGAAAAGTTAAAGGAATAAGTACAAAAGAAACAAAGAAAGAAAATAGATGAAAAAGACTATATACAGTTAGAGACTGGGGCTCGGTATAATGGTTAAGGTGCTTGACTCCCAAAGACAAGGTACAGTGTTTGATTTTCACCTTTGGGGAGGAAATTGGTTAGGCTTACAGTACTCTAAGGTAGCCTAGTAATTAGCTAGGAACTTATGAAACCATGAATCGAACGGAAAATTAAAAATTTTGAGTGGTATCTATAAATGCGAATAGTCTTAAGAATATAGTAAGAATAGTAAGAATTCTGCAGTGGTATAACACATGTGATGTAGCTGTAATTATATTAGAAGACACAAGATTTTTAACAAACGAAGAAAGATTACAAACAGAGAAACTATGGGGAGGAAAGATAATTTGGAATTTGGAAAATGAGAGATGTTCTGGAAAAGCTGTATTCTTTAAAAATACAGCAAAGATATTAGATGTAAATGTAGCAAAAATGGGAAGATTAACCATTATTGATTTAAAATGGAAAGAACAAGTATTGAGAATTATAACATTATATGCTTATACTAACTATAAAGAAAGGGAAAGCTTATTTCATCAGATTTTAGACTATGTAGTGATAAATATGAATATTATAATGACAGGAGACTTTAACTGTGATTTAAGAGGCAAGCATAAAAAGAAAAGAAATCATATAAGAAAATGTTAGAAGTTGTAAGATGTGACAAGTTAAAACTTTGGGACAAAAATTCATGGACTTACAAAAGGGGGTATGTATAGAACTAAAATAGATTATTTTGAAGTATCAGAAGGTTTAATTATAGGAGAAAGACAAGTAGTTGAAACAGGATTTTCAAATCATCATGCAGTATGGTTAGAGATAAAAGAAAACAAGGAATATGTAAAAATAAGCAAAGAATAAAAAGGATAAATGAGAAAGCATGGAATGAAGAAGGAACGAGATTAGTAATACAGTAATGGAAAGATCATATTACTATGAGAACATTTTATAAAAAATGGTCTGAAACGTGTATGATATTTAAGGAAAATATAAAAAATGATTTGAGTGGCAGTATGATGTGAGAAAAGTAGAGAAAGAAAAATATAACAGAACATGTAACAATGCATTGCAGGATTTAGAACATAATGATAGAAAGTACTTGACAAAGAAAAAGAATTATATGAAAGAAATCAAGAAAAATACAAGAATTGTTATATAAGCAAAAATGTTTTTTACAAGGAAAAAGAGAGGAAGTATTGAGTTATTTAAGCAGATTAGTAAATGAAGATAGTAATGTAATGAGAGAAATAAAAAATGTAAAAGGAAAAATCGAAAGAACTCAGGAAAAGATTATGAATAGTGTAGTACAATATGTGCAAGACACGTTTATCGAAAATAAGTAGGTATTGAAAAAACATGAAAAGTAAAAAAGTTAACCGAGAAAGAGAATAAAGAGTTGGAAAGGGGGATGTCTTTAAATGAGCTAGATAAACTATTAGGACAAATAAATACAAATTCAGCTGCAGGCCCAGATTAAATAAGGAATAAGGTATGAATGTATATATATATATATATATATATATATATATATATAGGTTTACTATCATAAAGTAGAAGTTCATAATGTAAAGCTATTGTTTTGTCTAATGATATGATCGAAATTTACTTAATAGAAGTGTTTACAAGGTCGAAAATCATACAAATGTTGAAAATTTGACAGTTATGCGAATGTTGAATTTCCAATCACCGATTTTTTTTTATCATTTTCAACACCTCGAGTGCACAATACCGAAGTCTGTGCATGTTTCAACAATATACTGTCCTTCCTGATCTACTAGCATCATCATACAAGTTAGAACGGCCCAATGAAGAAACTGTGACTGTGAAATACCCCTCCCATGCTGTATATCCATTCATTAGCAGTAGTAGAAGTGCAATCATTGTCATGTACGTTTCCTGTACAATTCGCACAAATGGCAATGCATGTCAGTAATTAAGGAAACATCGCTTTAGTGCAGGTTAGAATGAGCAATGCATAGCGACTATTTTTACAAGACCACGTGATATCATCTCGTCCCTATGTTCCAACAGTCGCTTGAACTGGTTTTCCTTGTTATGCAGGCGTCTGCTTTTAGGTGATGAAGGGGAACATGACAGCAGGTGACTTTTAAGGTCTTCTAGATGGTTTTGTTCCAACCTGATGGTGTGCAGCACATCCATGATGTATAGTTGTTTCTTCCCTAGAAGGCTATGCAGGTGTCTATGCCAACCTTTGACTGTGTTTTGTCTGCGTGGATATCCCTGTAGACATGTGTCCTAATGGTTCCAGAACTGAACATCGAATAAAGGGGGTAACCTTTCACAGGTAGCACTCTGTATGCCATATCTCCTTGGACGTCCCACAACATAGTTATTAAGGAAAAAGTCACACAGAGGTTTTCCAGCCTCAGGCATATCAGTTGCAATCTCATCTAGTGTGGACAATATAGCATCTGGTGATACAAATGTCAGCGCTAGTATCTGTTTACACAGTAATGCAAACTGTGTGTCTTTACCAAATAGGGAAGCAAGCCTCAACTTTTGTATCTGCTGCCACAGAAGTTGGCAGAGATGGAACCAGCAACCCTTAGGTGTGCTGTCTCTCAGATTCCTAGCTATACAGTTAACTGCCCCCTTTTCAAAGTCATTGAGAACCATATTTCGCTTCAGTAGCAGTTGGTAATCATCGCACAGTTGTACATCAGACTTCCAGAAGTGATTATAGCACTCCTCAGTCTTAGACAGGAATATGCCATACACAACAGGGATAACTTTGCCCTAAGCGGTTCCTAACATACTGCAATGAATAGTGTACACTTGCCTGCACTCTCTAGTGCAAATGGGAAATGTTCCATCGACCAGTATGAATTCTGACTCACAGAGCAATCTTAGGTTACCTTCAGTTGTCAGTATCACTATGTGCACTGATGTACTGCCTATATGTGAATGATGCACAATAAATGTGTCATTTTTAAAGGCAACATATCTGCTGTCAGTTGAGTGAGGGACTCCAGCCTGCTCATGATGGACATCCTGTTCTTACGGCGCGTCCTACATACTGTCTGCTTCAGGGCATCTGCATTTGACAGACTATTCACCACATCAGTAGATGTGCCTGGAAGAACTTTGCTTACTATTCTGCATGGGTCTTCCATAGTCTGCTCTGTTCTTCTCTTGATTGCCTGCTGCACCTTCCTCTCTTCCTGCTGCACTATGTCCGGCTTGTGAAAATGTGAAGCACTTTTCAATAACTTCTCACCCTCCGGACATTCCTCTGAAATACAATGTCCCTTACGCCTGTCACTATTCTTCCTGGTACAGCACCAGTACCTCCTCTTGTCTGTACATTTCTCCAGATAGTACTGGTAGCCATCCACACTAAGCATCTTCCTACCCTTCTGGGTTACCAATGTCTGATAGACTGTACCAACTGCACCAGGAGACTCTGTAACTGCTGCTCACTCTGACATCCTGTCAGCTCACCACCTGAAATACAATGGACTTATCAGCGAGTTGATCATAACACAGCTCTCAGGTGATACAGAAGCAGAAGGTATCCTGCAGAATGTTACTGATTCCCATATTCCTAATAAATTTATACATAGCAGGTTTAACTATGCAATACACACATAACTAAAACTAGGGTCATCACATGTCCTGGTTTGGAAGTTACAGTCCCTCTTTGGACAGTACTGTAATGCAAATAAAGTGTGATATAGGCATATTTACTGCATTGAACAGCACAACTATCCACTATATACTCTGTAATACTTGCATAGAACAGTGGTTCTGTATATGAAATACATATATGTAATAAGACACAGGTTCAGCAAGCAGAATGCGACTAGATTAAGCTTTCATTTAGCCGTACAAATAGAGGTATGTCTATTGCAATGGACATAGTTTCGGCATGGCATTTATATATTTACAGTCGTAATGCACTAGACACGAGTTGGACAGTGGCTAAGGTGGAAATCCTATCCTACAACATGACTATACATTATAACAGCCATCACATAGCATGTGCTATATTTCACATAACCTCTGCATGACAGTTGCGTACAGTACAGCTATCTGAACATTTTTGATGTTTTACAAGCAGTATTCAACATATACATTCCCTCATAGTACTGTTGAGTTTAAATATGCAATGCACATCCACATTTCAATACAGCATGACTGGTACAGCAAGTCATTAATGCATACAGTTACTTGACTGACAAGGAGAAGTCTGTTCATGGCTATCGTCTTCATTGTGACCCTTTACAGATTGCTACAGGAGACAACATTACATAGAGTTTGATATACTAATGGCTACTTCTACTTCACAAACCATAAGGTGCCACTCGGTGCCTCTCATTAATGACAACTCTATCGCAACATGCAGAGTTTTTGCGCATAAAATTTATGTTTTCCCTAATTTAGCATCACACAAACTTGATACTTGTACTCACTTTATTATCAAGAATTCAAACATCCGCACTTACAAACTACTGTTTGGAGCATTAATGTGGGTGTTTAAATTAACGGCAATGACGTTGCCGATGTCACTTCCTCGATTCAAGTTCAAAAGTGTGTTACAGTGATGTTTACATATGCGAATGCTATTGTTCGAATGCACATGGTATTTTGCACTATTTAATACAACATTTCAGTGTTCTACAAACTTATTTCCGACAACATGACGTTCTCACATTGCAATTTCACACTCAAGAACTTCACAGTTTTGATAATAAACCATATATATATATATATATATATATATATATATATATATATATATATATATATATATATATATATCCTCTTCTTTCGGCTGCTCCCATTAGGGGTTGCCACAGCAGATCAACTGTTTCCATTTTTTCCTGTCCTCTGCATCTTGCTCTGTCACACCAACCACCTGCATGTCCTCTCTCACCACATCCATAAACCTTATCTTAGACCTCCCTCTTTTCCTGTTACCTGGCAGCTTCATCCTTAGCATCTTTTTCCCAATATACTCTGCATCTCTCCTCAGCACATGTCCAAACCAACGTAATCTTGCCTCTCTGGCTTTGTCTCCAAACCTTCCAATCTGGGCTGACCCTCTAATATACTTATTCCTAATTCTGTCCATCCTCATCACACCCAGTGCAAATCTTAACATCTTCAACTCTGCCACGTCAAGCTCTGACTCCTGCCTTTTTGTCAATGCCACGGTCTCCAATCCATGTAACATAGCTGGTGTCACTACCCTCTTGTAGACCTTCCCTTTCACTCTTACTGGTACCAGTCTGTCACAAATCACTCTTGACACTCTTCTCCACCCACTCCATCCTGCCTGTACTCTCTTCTTCACCTCTCTTCCACACTCACCATTACTCTGAACTGGTGATCCCAAGTACTTAAACTCATCCACCTTCGCCACCTCTACTCCCTGCATCCTCACCATTCCTCTATCCTCCATCTCATTCACACACATATATTCTGTCTTAGTCCTGCTGACCTTCATTCCTCTTCTCTCTAGAGCACATCTCCACCTCTCCATGGTCTCCTATATGTTCTAGATTACAAGATTGAAGCTTTACTTAATCGACTAAGTAAATCTCGAACTTGTAATATCGAAACCATAAATTGTTGAATGGCTGATTTAACCCAGTGAAACACTTCCCTTGGCCGTTCTATGGAGTATGCCCATTTCTCAAATTTGGAGCAATCTCAGAGTTGGTATATTTAGGTAGGGGGTATGGGGGGCACAGCCCCCCCACATTGGGGGTTGTGGAGGTAGAAGCCCCCCACTTGATTTTGGATGTAAAGTTTTTTTTTTTTGATTCAGCCAAGGGAAGTGTTTCCCTTGGTTGAATCGGCCATTTGATAATTTTAGCTGTCGATATTACAAGATCGAGCTTTAGTTATTCGATTAACTAAACCTTTGATGTAATATAGACACTCTCTCTCTCTCTCTCTATATATATATATATATACATATATATATATATATATATATATATATATATATATATATATATATATATGGGTCTACTTCTGTTTATCAAAAACTCACATTTTTGAAAAACAGAATAACAAGCCCACTTTAACAAAAGTGCACTTAAACAAAAGTGGACTTTCTCCAAAGCCAGTTCACTGAAGCACAGTACAGTGGGAATAAGGAAATATATCCTTTTCCCCACTGTAGTGTGATCTTGGAGTTAATATATTTCAGTAGCGGGGGTGTGGGGGTGCAGGGGGGCTTGCCGCCTGCAAAAATTTGTTTTTACTGTTTATTGTATTGTTTTTACCAATTCAGTGCATCAGCTTTCACAAAAGTCCACTTTCATTAAAGTGGTCTTGTTCTTCTGTTTTTCGTAAATGTGAGTTTTTGGTCAACAGTAGACCTCTATATATATATATATATATATATATATAGAGAGAGAGAGAGAGAGATTTTAAAGTATTGAATAATAATGATTATACAATCTTTATGAAAATAATACAAAAAAGATTTGACACTAAAATGGAAAATACTGTGAAGGATAGTATACATAATATAAAGGGGAAGGTTTGCCAAGAATTATTAATGACAGAGAAATTGTAGATGATATAATGAACAGAAACAAAGAAGCAGAAATCATGATGGGGAACCTTAATAAAGCATTTGGCAGAACTGGGTATGAAATCTTATGAGTAATAATGAAAGAATATAATATAAGTGAAAAAGTTACGAAATTATGTATGCCCGCATATAGTAATAATAAAAAAAAATAATTGTAAATTGCTGGTTAAGGCATGAGGTACATATGAAGAGTGGTGTAAGACACGGCTATCCAATGAGTTGTATACTTTTTGCATTAGTTATGAATGTGATAGTATGTGAAATAAATTACAAAATATAGGAGGCAGGGTATATAACACCTGAAGGGTTAAGAACTCCACTTCTGTTAACATATGCAGATGACATTATAATACTTGCAAAAAACAAAATTTGGATAAAAGAAGTAATAATATACACACATGACTGTCTAGAGATGATAGGGATGGCTTTAAATAAAGCAGAAATAAAGTTTTAGGTGATTTAGTAAAGATCGGGGTATATATTTTACAATGAATGAAATTTTTTTGTTAGGTATAACATTTGGGAATAAAGATGTAAGTAGAATTCAATGGGGAAAACAATAGAAGAAATAAAGCAAACATGTCTTTTCTGGAGAACATATTAATAATCTTTCAGAAAAAAAGGCTTATTTGATAAATTCAGTACTGATGGGAAAATAGCATACTAGTGTATTTATATTGGCAACAGCATTTGAAAAGGAATTATTGCAGATTTTTTTTCATTTATATGGGGGTTCTAGATTAAACCTAGTAAAAAGAGGAGCTTGTATGTAAATAAAGAAGAAGGAGGTTTAGGGTTAATTAACCTAGTGGTATACACTGCTTCATTAAAATTTTGTAAAGTGTTAAAGTGGATAAATGAAACAAAGATGAGAGATTAGTAATAAAACTGTATAAATATAACCATGATACATTTTGGGGTATGGTAAAAAAGAGTGAAAAAGAAAAAGAGTGTACGAATGAAGAAATAAAATGTTACCAAGAAAAAATATTTTTGTGGAAAATAAAAGTTGATGATATAGAAAAATATAGAAAAGTATGGTATAAGAATATAATGATAAAAGATTACTATGTAAAACCATGGGAAAATCTAACAGATGAAAAATAAATAAATCTATAAAAATAAGAAGCAAATGGTGTAGTCAGAAAGTAGAATGTCAAGATTTTTGGTGGAGACTGATAATAGATAAATTGCCAGTAAAGGGAAATATGCCATATAAACATAAAAATCATAAACTCTATGTTTACATTGCCAAGAAAAAGAAGAAACTACAGAACACATGTTTATGAAATGTAAAAGAGTAAAAACGTTATGGGGAAAACTATGTAAAGAAATTTTTTTCAAGATATAAAAGAAGTGGATAATTAAACATGGATATGATTAAATATGGATATTTTAAGAATAAAAGTAAAGAATATGTTAAACCAGTAGATAAATGGTTATTTTATGTTATATGGGTTATATAGAATGAAAGACTAAATTAAATTATGTTTAATGGTAAATGGATTTTAGCAACAATATTAAGTAAAATCAGATGATGTTATGAAAAAAGGAGTGGGGGTCTAATAGGGATGACAATTTATCATGACTGTAAAGGAAGTTATGAATATGTGTAAACAGCTTTGTATATTTATATATGTGTACATGTGTAAATATTTGTAAATATGTAAGTATTTTGTAAATAAGAGTTTGTGTAGAAATGAAAGACCCCTAGTCTTTGAGGTAGGTGCCGTGGGATCTTTAATTCTACCTGAGCTACCATCAACTCAGGCAGATGGGGCCTTGATTTAATGTCTCATCTGAAGGATGGCATAGAGCCATCTCTTCCTTCCAAACAGTCAACATTGGGGTTCCTCATACTTCTCTTCCATACTTGACCCACCTCTGTTTGGAAGATTCATTAAAGACCTCTCTACTGCTACTAAGCAAGCTTCTTTAATACAGTATGCTGATTATTCCATCTTGATCTGTTTTAACGCTACCGTGCATGAACTACAACTTATGACTCAATAGTCCTTCACTCAGTTGAAACCTGGATTGTCAAGTCCCATCTGTTACTCACCCCCCAAAAAAATACACACACACACACACACACACACACACACACACACACACACACACATATATATATATATATATATATATATATATATATATATATATATATATATATATATATATCTATATATATATATATCTATATATATAAATATAATTTGTTCCCTTGCAGCAGATCGAACCTTTAAAAGTTCGAACCTTATATGGCTGAGACCATATGATCGAACTTTTAAAAGTTCAAACGGACTGAATGGAGATCTGTGTACAGTGCGGAACGGGAAGATTTCCCTTTTCCGCAATGTAGTACGATCTCAGAGTTGGTATATTTAAGTAGCGGGGCTTGTGGGGGGTGCAGGTTGCCCCCCTGCTACGCAGGTTTAGTTTTCTTTTTTTTTTTTTTTTGTTTCTGCTTCAGCTTTGGAACTTTTAAATGTTCAGTGTTATGGTCTCGGCCATATCATCTTCAAACATTTAAAAGTTTGATCTACTGAAGTAGATCCATATATATATATATATATATATATATATATATATATATATATATATATATATACATACATATATATGAGTTCACACCTAAGGCATATTCTGACAAGAAAAAAATATTTACTATTGCATCTGCTAAAAATATGCAGATTGAAGTGATAACCCATACAAAACTTTTGGGTAGTGTTGTTGAGGAAAATCTAAGATCTGACCTATACTTTGATGCAACCAGAACAAAAAAGTAAAAAAAAAAAAATTGAGATTGATGTATCAAGTCAAAGTTTTTCCTGCTGTGAATGCAAGAAAAACAACAGCCACTGCTTACCTGCTCCCAACAGGTCCATGTAGCTCCCATCTTTTATTAATTTACAGGTTACCCCACTATTTAAGGTGGAACAGTGTTACATTACAACAAAACATCTAAATCTGCAACCAAGAAACCAAACAAATTCCATCACTGTACAGCCCTCAGTCAGTTAAACTAGATGAAACTGGCAGTGGGCTAAGAGGACTAAGGAGTTGTTAATGAGCTATTTCCTGTGGTTTAGTGGTACAGGATTTGATCTACTCAGCCTTCCTTGTCCTTGTGGTGATCAGTACTTTACTGTAGAAACAAACAGTGCATAACATCCAATACCAATTTGAAGTGTCCTTTTCCAGTTGCACTCCCAAACCAAACAACATTGATCACTAGACAAATATTGGTTTCTGCCACAAAATCTATCTGGACATCAGTAAAACTTCTGACTCTATGCCACACTCTGGTATCATAGATAAACTAGCCCAACTAAATATTAATCTTTATGTAGATCATTAGATATTACATTGGCTCACAAATCAAACCCGTGTAATTAGGATGGGCTTCTCTAACTCCTTTAAAAGACCTGCCACTTGCAGTGTACTCCAGGGTTCAGTTCTTCAGGCACAGTTATTTGGTATTTACTTCTTTCAGGTCAAAACTACTGTTAAGGGTTTATGGCTGCCAACATTTGCAGATGACTGTAAACTAGGTGCCATCATGAACTTCCCAGGGGACACCAAGCATACTTCTCAACCTGGAAACATCAAAAATCTGGATAAAGGCCCATGAAAAGTAGGTACAACCAGCCAAAAATCGGGACACCAATTAAATAAAATTTGTATACATAATTATGTAACCTCGCCCATGCCATTGGAAGTGTGGGATACCATCAACATGCATTTTCTGCACAGTAAGTTATGAACATCTACTTTCTGCCATGACTGTCTGCAACATTCATTGATTTACCAGTAAAAGTAAATTTTCAAGAGGGACAGGACAAAAATAGGAGGCAAAATCAGGGGCAGATGAACTGAACTATGCAAGCGAGGTCTGGGAATAGTCAGCAGTGCACATGTAATTCTCATTTTTCCAGAATGTCCAAATGTCAGGATTTTTGCATCATATGTTTTGTCTGTCCCTCAGAAAATGTGTTTTTTTCTGCAATTTCCAAGCATTTTATGCTCAGGCCTGTACAACTTGTATGCATTCAAAATTTCTGGCAAGCAATTTTTCAGTGCTAAGCACTAATGGACAGTTGGACAGCTGTTTGGATCCAATATTTTCAAATAATAGTAAAATAATTGTCAGCTTTACTTGTGCTTATTTCACCATCATACATATATTCAAAAAGCAAAACCTTTAAGTTTTTGCTAAATAGAAGTACATATAAAGTGGACACAAATGCGCAGTGCTGTTACCGAATAATGCTCCTAGACTTGTCATTGGTATATTCAGCACCTGAAATGGCAATTTGGCTAACAGCAATAAGCACAACAGTTCAGTTTCGATGGGCTACTCACTGTTCTACACCTTAATTGCAGCACATCCTACACTATCAAATGTGCACTTACCCCAGGAATAACAGTATTGTTGTGTCGCCTTTAAATTTAGGAATAAACTTGTCTCCTCTTAGAATCTCTGCTTCATTCGGTGGTATGAAGGGGCAGGTTACTTTCATACTCCATTCAGCAGCTGGATCCATGATAGCAGTTATTTCCAGCCGGGTTTGATTTCTTCAAGTCTTTTGGATTTCTAGTACTATGATGGGAAAGTATGGACCCCATGATGGGAACTATATGGACCCCAGTTCATGAAATTAGTATTGTTTCAAGCTCTGATGTTAGCTAAGACTGCTCTTGTGAAAAGCACTTTGATTAACATCAAATCCTTGCTGTAGGAATTACCTTCAGTATGTATATGCAAACCAAATGCTAGTGTTAGACCTGCAATTAAGTTTAACTATGTTAGAGCCTAGAGCTCATTTGAGAGTGCTAAGTTAACCAACGCATCAAAATGTATTCATTTTCAAAAAATGTTTTGCTTACAATAAGTAACATGCAACTTTTAATGTCTGCAGTGGCAATTTGTAAACCATCATTGGGCTTTAGTTGATGATCTCACCAAAAGTGCCTCATACATTGCATTACCGGGAAACAGAATTCTTGAGTTTTACACAGCAAAGTATTTCCGCATCCTAAAAATTATTTAGTCTTGAGAAAGAAGAGTGTTTAAGAGAGAGATGGTTTTGATTGCTGCATAACCTGTATGAGGGCTGACGCTTAAATACCTGTCATTATTTAATGACTTTGTTCCTCATCCTCAATAATTTGCTAGAAAACCACAAATTCTGTGTGAAAGGCAAGAGTCTGCATACAGTTAAACCACCTACCCCACCCTAAAATCAGGGATAGTTGATTTTGGGCAGTTATATCTAAGAAACAGATATACTCTTGAGGTTAAACAAATTCTCTCACCTGTTTCAACATGAAAAGCACAAAGCAAATGACAAACCATCAAAAGGGTAATGCTACCGGGCATGCAAATAATGCAGCTAAAGGATAAATCATAGATAAACAAATAATATTTTATTTAATAATCTATAAGCATTTTTGTCTTTAATGTCTCACCAGTTTCCTATACTGGTGGGGTAGAACGGATCTGTGAGTGAGCCTCTAAATGTTGACTTCGCCTGAATGTTATTACATTAACCATTTTTTTTTGTTGGATTATATTATAATTAAACCTGAAATGCTCGATTGAATACACTTGTACTCTCACCCTTGCTGCCACTACTTTTCTGGGCATTTGTAACTTGTCCACAAATAATTCCAAAACATACATCTTGGTTTGTAACATGGTGACTGCATTTAGTGAAATATTAAAAAAAAACAAACAAACAAAAAAAAAACAATGCCTCTGTAAGTTGTGCTGTCTACCGGGATCTAAATGCCAAGTGTGCTGGGTTTATTTGCCTACACTCACTAGTCTGTGACCCCTCCGACATTAAACGCTGACCTCTCAAATTATACCAGCTGACATTTAGTCCCAAGGTATGGGACTGTAGTAGGAATGGAGTTAGACTATAAAACTAGACATAGCCATACCAGTGCACCACATCCAAACAAAGTTCCACCTCATGTTTGAGGTAACTGCTAATTCAACCTCAAGTCTAAAAAACAAGTAAATTAAGATGCCTTCAGGTTCTGGCCAGGGATTAAACAAAAACACTGCCAATGGCATATCACTCCAATAAAAGCATCTAAAACAGATAGTCGGGAATTGGCCAAGCACATTCTCCCTTTCCTTTCTAACCTGTATGAAGAACCAAGACATTACCTGTACACCGGAAGATAACTTAAAAGGTGTTTTAATGTAAGCCCACACTACTGCTGTTTAGGTGGATCTTTTTTTTGTTAAAGCAGGCGATGCTCTCATTATCTGGGTTTGTGCTTTCCACTCCTAGATTGGTAGCTGACCCCTTTAAGAGTTATGCATGTTGGATAAGTTTGTATGATGTCAATGGGAGACCTGTGCAGCATATATGAAAAAGTAAGAACAACGCATTAGTCATTTCTGACTTGCTTAGTGGCAATGTTCTTTTTTGATTTGTTGTTACAACTGTGGTGCTTTTATAAAAAAACAAAAGAAGAAACATTAAAGAGAAGCTAATGATTATTTGGTGGTGCAAAACTTTCAACTACTGTGATTTATGTTCTCAGAATTAGCTGTGCTCTGCTCCCCTACATTACTGATCTTCCTCAGAGACCTGTTCATTTAATGAAACAGCATATATCACTAGCTCAATAGGGTATGGTAAAATTGTAAATAAAGAAAAAAATCATGATTTAAAGGGGCCACTTGGGAATTTGTGGCACCCCAATATTTTAGCCTCAAAACTGGGAAATTCCAAGGAATTCAGTATGGTTGAGAGGTATGACATCAAGATCTTGTAAGAGGGCCTTTCCCAAGCCAATAGATGGTGTCAAAACTATGAACTCAAGCTAAATTCCAAGAAATGCATAATAGTTTCCTTTGATAAGCAAGAGACCCCTTGTAATTATCAGACTGACAACATACCGCTGACAATTGATCCAGTAGATAGGGACCGGGGAACCTATGTAGACACTGAACGGTCCTTCGTTCACCATGTATCCACTATTGTAAGAAAGTCCTTTTTCATGCACAGATTATTATTAAAGATATGGTTGTCCAGGGATGTGATCATTCTACTCTATTCTTCATTCATCATGCTGATCATTGAATATAATATCTTCTTCAGTAGGTACCTGTCCAAATAGGGGTCTATATTAGATAATCAAACTTTCAGACGTTCGACTGTCATATGGTCGACACCATATGATCAAACTATTAAAAGTTCAAATATCTAATAAAAAAAAATAAACTACACAAATAACCTACCTGAATGTTTTAAGCACGGGGCAAGCCCCTCTGTATCCCCCCCCCCCGCTCTTTAAATATACCAACTCTGAGATCGCACTACAGTGCAGAAAAGGGAAATCTTCCCATTCTGCACTGTACAGAGATCTCCATTAAAACATTTTAACTTTCAAAAATTCAATCATATGATGTTGACCATATGACACTCGAACTTTTGAAAGTTCGATTATCTAATATAGACCCTCCAAATAGTAGACGCAACTTGAATGGGCACAACACATTCATTCTAATAGAAACAAGAACCCAAATCATATAAACTATGTGGATCATGTCAAAGCCTTTTCCCTCTTCTCTAGGTCATGCAGGCTACCGAGCGGTGATGTCTGACTCACACAGAGTGCCTCAACAGATCCTAGCACATTCACAAGTACAGTGGAGGCATAAACACTTGCACAAGAGATCTTAATCTTTCTTGTAACATAAACAGAACATGTTGGAAGGATAGATATGTACTGCAGTGAATATTACTTTTCAGAATTGTCTTCCAATCTACTCAAAGAAAAGTGCTTGCCTTATACTATTCAAATATAATCCAGACAAATGGATGAGTAACCACAAATCCATCCCTGGTTTAGCACTCTTGTCTGTTAGTGCATAGAATTAACATCTAGATGTTCTGCATATCTCTGAGTTCTTCATATTTAAAATATAAGGGCTAAAAGATCACGGGAATGTATGGCTAAGCTTCTAAATATACTCACAGATCAATAGCCAGTTTACTATCACATAGTTAATCACACTTTGTGCGATTGACATATGTGCAAAACCTAATTTGCATATCTGAAAATGTGAGCACCACAATGTCGAACCTTGTAATAATGAATGTTCGCTATTACAAGGTTCGACATTGTGGTGCAGATCGCATTAAAGTGTGGATTGGGAAATGTACCCTTTCCTTCACTGTAGTGCGATCTCGGAGTTTATATATATAAGTGGGGGGTGTGGGGGGGTGCAGGGCTACTTACCCCCCTGAAAAAAGTGTGTTTTAATGCTGAGCGGATGTGAGAATTTCAGTAAATTCAACATATTCAACATTCATCTTTACTGAAATTCTTAGTTCGGAATTTACTGTGTTCGGTGTTCTGATTTTTGAACACATTGTTTGGACATCTGAACATTCGAATGCAGTGAATTTGAATATATAATAGTAAACCCAATAGCCAAGTAAGTATCTATGAACCTATAAGCCAATAAAATCTGATAATAATGCTGGAGATGCCTTGTATTATAACTGTGTAGTCAAATTATGAAACTCTAGCCCACTAACTGTCAGACAGCTTGAAAACTTCCACTGCTTCAAAGTGCAATGGAAGTCTCACCTTAAAGATGCATGGCTTTGCCCCTGCTCCTATGCTTTGGGTTAATCCAGTTAGTAATGTCCCCCCCCTAAACCTTCTCTTCCCTCATTTTACTTCAACTTTTGCCAACTCTGCCTGTCTGGCAACTAAATCTAAACTTATTCCTCCTTTACTGTTTACAGTCTTTACTCCTTTAGTTTTCCAATCCACAGTATTACTAACCTTTCTCATAACTTTTCTTAGCCATTGTACTTCCTCTCACCTTTTACTTCTATACTTGTTCCTACATAATCCTTCATATTAACTACATATCTCTATTCACCATCCTATTTTTATCTTTTCCAATCCAACTGTTCATACATTGCCATCCTACTCTGTAATTCACTATTGCATTTCATTATTTCACTACCCATCTCATCTCTCACTATAATTTGCTTACTCTTTCTTCTTCTTCTCTCAATGATATCCTCTTTGTCCAGCATCGTATTTCTCATTACCATCTCTACAACATTATACACCTTTCCAGCTGTTTGAACATGCTCTTATCCCTCATAACTATCTTCTATTTCTCTCACCTGTCTTTTCTACATTGTACTTCTTTATTTCTCATTTCTTTTCTACTCACACTGCAATCCATTCTAATACTCAAATTCACCTTACAATCACACAGTAATATTTTGGACAAAATCTTAAACCAGATCCCTTTTTTGTGATTTAATTATACAGATGTATAAATATGTTTATTGTAAAAATGTCATAACCTTTGATATTGTTAATTCAACTTAAACTTTTCTTTTGTAAACGCACCAAAGCCTAAAATTGTGCATTGATTGCCTGTCATGTATTGTGTTTCAGTATGTTCTGAATTTGTGCTAAAAAATTTTTTCTTTTGCACTGTAATCTTTTTTCTCCCTAGTGCTCCACTGAAAATGGATTATTTTGCCCAGTTAGACTTTCCTGGTAAACAAAATAGAAACAAATAAAATAAATAATCACTTCAGTATTGTACCAAAAATGGACATAGAAAAACATGATGCATAATGCATGCTAAAATATGGCCTTAGTGGAAGACAGAAGACCTCCAAGTTAGGCCATTTTATATTCCATTGTAGATACTTAAATTGGCAATACTACAGTACAACCAGACTTGCAATTGTAGATGATGATACAGGTTGTATCATAAAGAAATGCATTATGAGTTTCCCCCCAACACAAACCATGAAACACATACTTCACAAAACCAGTGTGCCACACAATCACAGCCCTTAAGGCAAAATAACATACCCAACACACTAGTAATAGGTGACTCTATAGTCAGGCACACTGACGTCCCACTCACTAGGCTGAACAAGGAGAAGGGTACTGTTAGCTGCCTGTTGGGTGCCAGGATCTGCCACATAACACAAGCACTCAGGTCACTCCAGAACAAGTACAAATATGACTCTGTCATTGTCCATGTTGGTGTGAACGACATAAGCTGTACCTTCCTGGACTACATGAAAAGATCTGATCACGTAGCCCAGGCTGGTATGACCCTGACCCTGAGTAGCATCCTACCCTCACCAAGAATGATACCACGGTATAGAGAAAAAAATTATCAATTTCAACAATTGGCTAAGCTTCTGGTGTCATTCAAAGGGGATCCAGTGTCTGTCAGCCTGGGATGACATGCTCAACAAGCCATGCTGCTTCACTAGAGATGGCTTGCATCTGTCACCCTTAGGCTTTTGAATACTGGCCAAGGCTCTTGCCTCCCCATAGTGCCTTTTTTAGGCAAGGCTCAAAAGACAAACCCACTGCCGTAAACAGCACAAGTAACAAAGAACTTAGGGTAATGCTACTCAGTGCCAGAAGTCTAAACCTCAAAATGCACGCACTCAAGGCACTCCTCAGTATGGAGAAAATTGATATATGTGCAGTAACAGAAACCTGGTTTAAGGCTCCAGAGAGCACCCCAGCACTGCCAGGCTAAAACTCATACCATACATTTTGGCCACAAAACCCAGACCGAAATACAAAAGGCGGGGGAGTATCCATATTCATCAAGGACACCCACACATCCAGGTTAGTGGCACAGCACAATGCTTCAGAGATCATCCACGTGCAACTAACAATGGGCAAAACTGCTATTCAAATTATAGCATGCTACAGATCACCCACCATGTCCCAAGACCCCAACTCCGCATTCCTGGAAACACTGGGAAACATAAAGGTCCTACCATACACCCTGATATTGGGCGATTTCAATTACCCAAACATTAACTGGGAGAACTACTCAAGTACTAACTCTCTTGCCCAACATTTCCTAGAATTTATAAACTCAAACACACTGGATCAACTGGTCAACATCCCCACCACAGGTGACAACATATTGGACCTGGTCATCACCAACATGGGCGACCGGTGCTCGCTGGTTAGATCTGACCATAAACCAATCACTCTGGATATCCACATTCCGCCACCACCCCCGGTCAAAGAAACCGCTGTGAAAAACCTTTCAAAAGCAAACTTCACATTACTTAAGACCGAGGTGGGAAGTTTCAAAGCCCCCATGCTAAAGGATAACGCTGTCCAAGCTGCAAAATCCTTTACTAATGCACTCTACGGGCACCTACAAGAATGCATGGATCATGCTAGCCCAAACAAAACCAAGACTCACTCCTTCAAGAAAAGGAAACCAGTTTGGTGGACCCCTACCATAAACAAGCTATACAATAGAAGGAGGAAACTAGCACAGAAAAGAGTAAAATCTCAAGAAGGGAAGACATCCCTGATCGGTATCAGCAAGAAACTACGTTCTCTCATAAAATCATCCAAGGCTAGCTTCGAAAGAAAAATTGCCATGGACTCCAAAGATAACCAGAAGGCATTCTTTAGCTATGCCAGGAATCGGGTCTATATTAAAACACCAAACATTTGAAATGTCGAGTGTTCTAATATCGACCCGTTTTCAGTGAATGCTGAAAATATCGAAGTAACAGGAAACTGAATTCTTTCCTAGGGAAAGAATTTGGTTGTCCGTTTCTGTTGCTTCGATGTTTTCAGTGCTCTGGTGGAAAGTTACAGGTCGGGTTCAGGTAAGTGTGCGATTGTGTGGACGTGTGGGTTAGGGCGGGTTAGGTGAGTTAGGGTTAGGGCGCGGGTCAGGTAAGTGTGCGATTGTGTGGACGTGTGGGTTAGGGTGGGTTAGGAGAGTTAGGGTTAGGGCGCGGGTAAGGTGATGGACCTTAGGGTTAGGGTTTAGGTTAAGGTAAGTGGATAGTTAGTGGTGTATGTATAGTTTAGTGTAGGGTTAGGTGTAAGAGTTTAGGTGTATGTGTGTGGATTGCTGTTTGTTTGGTGTGCTTGTGCTGTGTGTATGTGTTTTGAAACAGCAACTTTTTTCCCTAGGAAAAAATTTGCTGTTCCGAATGTTCGATGTTTTTTTTTTTCGATTGCTAGGGTTCGATATTAGAACACTTGACATTTTGAATGTTCGGTGTTCTAATATAGACCCCAAGAAACTAAGTGGCAATTCTCAGATCTGCTCAGAGTTAGTGCAGAATGGCACAAAATACACTGAACCGACCGATATAGCCAACATCCTGGCAGACAGGTTCAGTGCAAACGTCACCCCTCTCTCACCCCCAAAAGGGCCCATAACTACACCAGAAGAATGTAGTTCCCCTGAAATCACAGACACTAAGGTTAAAACAGCCCTCTCCAAAGCCAAAAACACAGCATCAATGGGACCGGACAGTGTCCCAGGCTGCGTCCTACATGAGCTCAAAGATGAGCTAACCCCTCACCTAAACACACTGTTTAAACTTAGCCTCTCCACAAGCTATGTGCCCACAGAGTGGTGACCTTGCAATGGTTACTCCGCTCCACAAAGGTGGAGCCACAACGGACCCCAGGAACTATCGCCCTATAATCCTGACTAGCTTGATCTGCAAAGCTATGGAGTGCATCATCATGGATCTCATTAACAGCGACATTGGGAACCTCCAAACACTGGACCCTACCCAGTTCGGCTTTGTTAAGGGCAGATCATGCCTCCTAAACCTGGTGGACTTCTTTGAGATAGTTACCAAGGCTATAGATGAGGGAAAGGTGGTCCACGCAGCCTACCTAGACCTTGCAAAGGTCTTTGACACCATTCTCCACTCAGGTATTATAGACAAGCTCACCAGCCTGAACATAAACCCCTATGTCACGAGATGGGTTGCCAACTGGCTCACGGACAGAACCCACATGGTAAGAGTTGTGGGAGCTGGGTCTGACTCTAAACCGGTTACAAGTGGCATTCCCCAGGGCTCAGTCCTAGGACCCCTCCTGTTCGGCATATACTTCTCAGAGGTACAGGCAAGCACAGGAGGACTATGGCTGACCAAGTTCTCAGATGACTGCAAACTAGGGGCTATAATTGACTCTCCGGCTGACACAAACATCCTCCAAAAGGGTCTCACTGCGACAGATACCTGGTGTCAAAACCATGGCCTCAAGCTAAATGCCAAAAAGTGCATAGTCATCCCCTTTGGAAAAAACAAAGTACCCACAAACTACCACATAGGTGGTAACCCTCTAAATACGGAAGATGTAATAAGGGATCTGGGGACCCAAGTAGATAGCAACCTCTCCTTTAATAATCACATTGTCAAAGTGGTTAGAAAATCCTTTTATGTGGCCCACCTAATCACAAAAGGGTTTGCATCCAGATCGAAAGAGGTCATTGGGCCCCTCTACACATTACTCATCAGACCCATCATAGAATACAATGCCCCATTTGGGATGTACCTTACAAGACACCTGCAACAACTGGAAAGACCACAGAAGTACCTCACCTAGAGGATCACTGGCCTCAAGTAGATGCCCTATGCAGCTCAACTGAAGAAACTCCAGCTGTATTCGGTTGCATACCGCCTACTCAGAGGTGATCTCTGCCTGACATACAAGGCCATGTCCAACCCAGAATTGATGGACATGCTCCACCTAAAGAAAACCATATCCCCTCGAGCCACATGCTCCAGGGATCTAAACCTCACCACAACAATAAATAGGACATGCTGGAGGGATAGATTCCTGTCCCAGAGACTTCCCATGCTCTGGAACAAGATTCCAATCTACATTAGGCAGAGTTCCTCACTAACCCTCTTTAAGAGAAACCTTAACGAGTGGATGGGAAACAGAAAGTTTACCCCAGGGATCACATCAATGGCTCTGCTGGACAGAGGCACAGGGAACTAATCTAAGGGGGTGGCGAAAGCCAACATATTCCGGCTAGGCTTATAAATGCCTTCGGGCAGATAGTCTAGTACCTACCTATGAAACTATGAACCTATGAGATATTGCATACACTGTGTATCACTGTTATTTGGTGTACTTTGTGATCTGATCAAGTAAATGAAGGAAGTAAAACATGCAGAAATTAGTTTAAGTTCAGTAATGTTAAGGTAGTTGTTATTAATACTAATCACAGGATCATGGGGCCTAGAAGGCCATATGTTCCTTGTCAAATACCACCATCATTATATTTCACCACTACTTCCTGGAGGGAAAACCATGTCAGAACAGGGATGAACTTGTAGGTTCCCAGCCAGTCATCAAGGTTATTCTTAAAGGAAGTAAGGTTATCACTCTGTTCAACATGCAGGGGCAATTTATTCTGGAGATGGTGTAACCACTGGGCAGTGACTCAAACCCTCCAAGATGTTTAATTTATATGTTGGTGGAGGTTCATATTCTTGGTTCAAAGTGATAAAAATAAAACCAGCAGGACCACCACAGCTAAAACCATAGATTTTAATCAAAGATAAGCACTTTCACATTCCAACACGAATGCTTCATCAGATCTAAGAACATAATGCAGGCAGCAGGTTTATATCATCATCATCTTTCGGCTGTTCCCATTAGGGGTCGCTACAGCGGATCATCTGTTTCCATTTCTTCCTGTCCTCTGCATCTTGCTCTGTCACACCAACCACCTGCATGTCCTCTCACCACATCCATAAACCTTATCTTACGCCTTCTTCTTTTCCTGTTACCTGGTAGCTTCATCCTTAGCATCTTTTTCCCAATATACCCAGCATCCCTCCTCAGCGTATGTCCAAACCAACGTAATCTTGCCTCTCTGGCTTTGTCTCCAAACCTTCCAACCTGGGCTGACCCTCTAATATACTTATTCCTAATCCTGTCCACCCTCATCACACCCAGTGCAAATCTTAACATCTTTAACTCTGCCACATCCAGCTTTAACTCCTGCCTTTTTGTCAGTGCCACTGTCTCCAACCCGTATAACATAGCTGGTCTCACTACCCTCTTGTAGACCTTCCCTTTCACTCTTACTGGTACATGTCTGTCACAAATCACTCCCGACACTCTTCTCCACCTATTCTACCCTGCCTGTACTCTCTTCTTCACCTCTCTTCCACACTCACCATTAGTCTGAACTGTTGATACCAAGTACTTAAACTCATCCACCTTCGCCACCTCTACTCCCTGCATCCTTCACCATTCCTCTATCCTCCCTCACATTCACACACAAATATTCTGTCTTAGTCCTGCTAACCTTCATTCCTTTCCGCTCTAGAGCATATCTCCATCTCTCCAGGGTCTCCTCCACCTGTTCCCTACTCTCACTACAGATCACAATGTCATCTGCAAACATCATAGTCCATGGAGACTCCTGTCTGATCTCATCTGTCAACCTGTTCATCACCATTGCAAATAAGAAAGGGCTCAGAGCTGATCCTTGATGTAATCCGACCTCTACCTTAAATGCATCCGTCACTCAACGCAGACATCACCACTGTCACACTTCCCTCGTACATATCCTGTACCACTCTTACATACTTCTCTGAAACTCCCGACTTCCACATACAATACCACAACTCCTCTTTTGGCACCCTGTCATATGCTTTCTCTAAGTCTACAAAAACACAATGCAACTCCTTCTGACCTTCTCTGTACTTCTCCATCAACATTCTCAGAGCAAACATCGCATCTGTAGTGCTCTTTCCCGGCATGAAACCATACTGCTGATCACTAATCATCACGTCCCTTCTTAACCTCGCTTCCACTCCTCTTTCCCATAACCTCATGCTGTGACTGATCAGTTTAATCCTTCTGTAGTTACTGCAGCTCTGCATATCACCCTTATTCTTAAAAATCGGTACCAAAGCACTTTGTCTCCATTCCTCAGGCATCCTCTCACTTTCCAAAATTTCATTAAACTATCTGGTTAAAAACTCCACTGCCATTTCACCTAAACACCTCCATGCTTCCACAGGTATGTCATCTGGACCAACAGCCTTTCCATTCTTCATCCTCTTCATAGATATTCTTACTTCCTCCTTGCTAATCCATTGCACTTCATGATTCACTATCCCCACATAATCCAACCTTCTCTCTCTCTCATTCTCTTCATTCATCAACCCCTCAAAGTACTCTTTCCATCTGCTCAACACACTCTCCTTGCTTGTATGTTTCCCTCATTATCCTTTATCACCTTTACCTGCTGCACATCTTTCCTAGCTTGGTCCCTCTGTCTAGCCAATCTGTACAGGTCTTTTTCCTCCCTCCTTAGTGTCCAACCTTTCATACAACTCTTCATATGCCTCATCCTTTGCCTTCACCACCTCTCTCTTTGCCATGCACCTCATCTCCTTATACTCCAGTCTACTTTCTTCATCTCTCTGACAATCCCACTTCTTCTTTGCCAACCTCTTTCTCTGTATAATCTCCTGTACTTTCTCATTCCACCACCATGTCTCCTTGTCATCCTTCCTCTGTCCAGATGTCACACCAAGCACCTTTCTAGCCGTCTCCCTTACTACCTCTGCTGTAGCTACCCAGCTATTTGGTAACTCTAAATTGCCACCCAGTGCCTATCTTAACTCTTCCCTGAACTCCACCTCACAATTACCTTTTTTCAGTTTCCACCATTTGATCCTTGGTGCTGCCCTCACACTCCTTCTCCTCTTCTTGATCATCAACGTCATCTTACAAACCACCATCCTATGCTGCCTAACTACACTTTTCCCGGTCACCACTTTACAGTCTCCAATCTCCTTCAAACTGGCCCTCCTTCATAAGATATAATCCACCTGTGTGCATCTTTCTCCACTCTTGTATGTCACCCTATGCTCCTCCCTCTTGTTAAAATATGTATTCACCACAGCCATGTCCATCTTTTTTGCAAAATCCACTACCATCTGACCTTCTGCATTCCTTTGTTTAACACCATACCTACCCATCACTTCCTTATCCCCTCTGATCCCTTCACCAACATGCCCATTGAAATCTGCTCCAATCACCACTCTCTCACCCTTGGGTACAGTCATCATGACTTCATCCAACTCACTCCAAAATTTTTCTTTCTTGTCCATCGCACACCCAACTTGTGGAGCATATGCACTAACAACATTCATCATTACACCATCAATTTCCAGCTTCATAAACATCACTCTGTCCAACACTCTTTTCACTTCAAAAACACTCTTAGCATACTGTTCCTTCAGGATAATGCCTATGCCATTTCTCCTCCCATCCACACCATGATAAAACAATTTGAACCCACCTTCGATACACCTAGCCTTACTCCCCTTCCATCTGGTCTCTTGCACACAGAATGTATAGCCTGTGTGTTCTATCACTTATCTGACCAAAGCATTCTTTATGTCACCCTTTCTAATGTCACATACATGTCTCCTAACCCTGTCTTTTAATTAGATATGGAACCACCTACTGATGAGTTTTTTTTGGTTTCTTGAGAATGGTAAGTGAGCTGGAAGATAATTTATATAAACTTAAGAAACAGCAGTGGCAACGCTTACATTTAGAAGCGTGCCTGCAGTATAAACTCATCCCCAGAGGCATGCACATTTTATGTATGCCTACATATGGTGAGTCCCATCTAGAACTGCTTAAAAAATGGCAATGCTTAAACTTGGAGCAAAGCTTTAAATATATACAGCTCTTACTTGATTATTTTAAACCTATAGAAGAACGGTTACTTGAAACTGCGCTTGTTCTTTATTCTAAAGTAGAGCAATGTTGTTCAAATGTTAAGTTTAAGCAAACTGTTGATAATATGCTTAACAATTTGGCTTCGTTTGATTTGAAACTTCAATGTATTAAGACTCGCAAATTGTTGCGAGACTATATATAATGATTTTCATGTGGGGCATATTTTTGTCTGGCGTAAAGAAAAGGAGCAAGTAGAAACTGAATCAGCTGGGAATGAGCTGATAATTCCTACAAAAACATCTGATGCTCAATGCTCCCATGGTGAACGAGTATCTGAAAAGTTAACTCACCTTCTAGCAACTTAGAATTTGTAAATGATGTTGCTATACATACTGAGTGTGAAAACAATTCAGTTTTATGTAATATGGTCTCTGCAAATGATGTTATGTCTGATGACAAAACAACTAAGACCTATGAGTTGGTTGGGGCCAGACCAAAGGTTGCCATGACAACTGACTTGTTTTTTTCCAAGCTATCAGCCATGAAGCAAATGAGGCAAGACTCGCGATTGACTATCAGAGGGCTCCACAAATGGAAGCTTTCATCAAATCGGATGCAAGGCATGAGAAAAATACAGAAATTAATGATTTAATTTTCAATTTATCCAATTATGTACTGAGATCAGCAGGGGTTTGTCCTTCATACCTGCTGTATCTTCTAAAGCAAGGGAAGTATTATTGGTTTTGCGTGCAATGTAGCACTCGAATTGATGTTTGGAAATGGTTCTGTTGCTCACAATGTTGATTTGAGAAAACCAAGTACTTATGTACCATCGTTACCCCTGTATGTAAGCACTTTTGTTACAGCCTGTGAGGATAATATATGCTCTTTTTTATTTTCTTTACACAAAAAGAGTTTTTATAATTTTATTTATTTATTTATTTCACATTTGCTGACCGGGCTAGTCTAACTGGATACATGTCCATTTTCAGTAGAGGCCCGGGGAGATAAGCTCCACCTTAAACTAAATAAATCAGGACAGGAAAAAGTCAAAAAAATATGTAAATACATTATACATGAAGATTTTCTTCAAATAACTTAATTATACAGAATGTGACTACTGTGTTTAACAAAGCAATACAGTACTATTTCCATGGGAAAGCATTTGACATTCACCATAAAGTATGTTGAGTAGGAATGTACATTTTACAATGAAGTATACAGGTTATAATAAAAAATATAACACTAAGAAATAAGAAATCTATTAAATATATATATACTTAAAGAAGTAATTACAGTCCTAGTGAAAGAATAGTTGGTCTATATACAAGGTGGAAGACATGCTCACAGCAGAATGAATGTTGCAATGAACATACTCAGTGATAGCTTCCTGGGAGTAAGATACTAAGAAGGGAGTGAGGGAAGAATTTACTAATTCTGCAATGAGGGTATTGGAGGAGAGGTATAGAATAATGTTATACTGGGGGGTGTTAGTCAGGGTTAGTACATGAACAAAAGCACAACTGTGGAATGCTAGTCCTCTGTGTCTTGAAACGCCAACCTCCAAATAAAGTCCCAACAAAAACGGAAAAAACCGAAAGACTGGCCGGTGTGAAGTAAAACCAAACGTTTGTTCTCCAAAATGTTAAGCGCTTTCACTCGCTACAATGCGAGCTTCATGAGAACTGTTAGTTAGGGTTAGTACATGGACATAGCCATTGTGTTTTTAGTTGAATTTTTAGTTGCTTTTTAAAGAGAGGCAATGATGAGAGAGATGTAAGTTTAATGGGAAGCTTGTTCCAAATCTTCCCCACTGAATTAGAGAAAAGAGAATCACCTGCCTTGTTGTGGGATTTCTGGATAGTAACCAGTAGTTTATTTGCTGAGCAAAGAATAGTAAGATTTGTGTAGGGGGAGATGAGGCTACTGAGAATAAGAGTATTACTAGGCTGGTACAAAATCTTATGGGAAATGGTGAGTTGTTGAAATTCTAGCTGGTTATGTAGTTCTAGCCATCCTAGAAATTTGAGATTTAGACAGTGATGAGTTCTAAATGGAGACCCAGTAGCAAACCTGGCAATATTGTTATAAGAAGTGGTCAATTTATTTAGGTTGCTTTTGGAAAGATTAGTATAAATGGGCGAGGCATAGAGGAGGGTGAAGATCAGATGGGTCTGGGCAATTGTAGTTCTATCTTCTGGGGTGAGAAAAGGTTTTATCCTATACAAGGATCCAAGTTTTCTGTTTACTGTTTTAATAGTAGCATTAGTATGTGAGTCAAAGTTGAGGTTGTGGTCAATCATTACACCTAAGAGTTTGGTAGTTGGGTCAGGAGCTATGATTGTACCATCGATTGATGTAATAGAGAAATCTGTTGGGGAGGATTTAATAGTTGGAGTAAATAGTAATAGTTTGTTTTTTTTTGGCATTTAGGAGGAGGCAACGTAGTTGGAACCAGTTTTCTACTAGGTTAAATACTGTTTGGGGGATGGATTGGAGTTCAGATGAAGAGGAGGCTTTACAAATCAAAGTGGAGTCATCTGCGTATTGTATGCAGGTAGGTAGAGGTAAATTTATAGAAAGGTCGTTAATGAATATGGAGAAGAGTAGAGGTCCCAGGATAGAGCCTTAAGGGACACCAAGGGTAATAGGGAGATGAGTAATAGGGAGATGTTTGGATAGGTTATTATCCCAAAGGACAGCCTGCTGTCTATTGTGTAAGTAGGACTTGAACAATTGTAATGCCTGTGTGTCAATTGAGAATGATTTGAGTATGTTGAGAAGTATTTGATGGTTAACCATATCAAAATCTTTAGATAGGTCAATGAAGAGTGCAGAGGAGAGCATGTTATTGTTACGATGTTTATTAATGCAGTCTGTAAAGGATAGGAGAGCAGTGATGGTACTGTGGAATGGTCTAAAACCATGTTGACTGTCAGATAGAAGGTTATTTTGGAGAATGTGGTCAAGAAATTGTTGATGGATGCATTTTTCCATGATTTTGGCTAGTGGAGAGAGTAGGGCTATAGGCCAAAAGTTAGAGAGTTCAGTTGAGTTACCACCCTTGTGAAGTGGGATTATGTGAGAGATTTTCCAGAGAGAAGGAAAGGAGTCTTCACTTATGGTTCTATTGATTAGGATAGAAATGGGATAGGCAAGAACTTTTGCAGCAGTTTGACGGTATTCAAGTGGTAGGAGATCAGCTGAGGGAGTACAAGGTTTAAGTTTATGAAGTAGAGTATAGATGAGGGATGTAGGAATAGGTTTTAAGTGAAAGGTAGATGGTATGGTTGTTAGGGGGGATGAGAGGGTAGAGTTAACAGGTGGTAAGGTGTTAGCTAGAGATTGGACAGTTTCAGTAAAAAAGGTATTGAAAGCATCAGCAGTCTGGTTTGGAGTGTTTAAAGAGAGACCTAATGGGGTTGGTGTTTTGGAGTGGCCTGGGTGTAAAAGTCTGTTTATGTCTGACCAGAAGGTTTGGGGTTGATTATGGTGCTTTTTTGGAGTTTAAAGTAATAGTTTTTTTTATACTGTAGTATTGATTTTTTGGTGGCATTTCTTAGCTGTCTAAAGTATGGCCGATCAATTGTGTCTTTAGTGTTTCTTCATTTGGACCAGATTTTATTTCTTTGTAGGATTTGTTGTCTAGTTTCTTTAGTAAGCCATGGGGCTGCTTTGCTTCTAGTACTTATAGAGCGTGAGGGGGCATGGAATTCGAGAATTTGTAAGAATTTGGAGTTAAAATAGGATACTGCTTCATCAAGTGGGAGGTGCCTTAAGTGTGACCAGTCACAGACTTGAAGTTCTGCTTGAAAGTTTGCTGGATTAAATTTTTTTTTGTTGCGGGTGATTTTAAAGGTAGTTTGGTTTGGGATAAAGGATTTTTGTCTAGATATATAGGTAAGTGAATGGTCACTAATATCATCAGGAAGGATACCTACTTTATAAGAGAGAGGATGGCTGTTAATTAAGATCAAGTCTAAGATAATTTCTTTGCAACTGGGTTTATGGATTCTGGTGGGGGTGGTAATAGTTTGGGAGAAGCCATAGAGGTTTATATGGGTTGTGGGTTTATGAGTGGTACAGGTGTTCCAGTCTATATTAAAGTCACCGAGTACAATGGTTTCCTGTGGGAAGGATGTAGAAAGCCAGCAGAGGATACTTTCTAAGATGCTGATGTTATTGCCAGGGGGTAGGTAGGAGCATATTATGTATATAGATTTAGTAGTATTGAGCTGGATCTTGGAGATAAGAATTTCCACATTAGTATCTAGAGGTGGTTGTACTAGTAAAGAAGTGACCTGTAAATGAGATTTGTACAGTATTGCTACCCCACCACCCTTTTTGGTAGTTCAGTCTAATCTCAAGATATTATAACCAGGTGGGAGTATTTCATTGTCTTTTGTAACAGGTTTGAGCCAGGTTTCTGTTAAACATAAGATATCAAATGCGTGTGTATCTAGTAGCGCGTGTAGTTGGCTTACTTTATTGTTAACACTCCTTATATTGAGATGAGCTATGAGTAGAGAATTTGGGGTTATACAGGGATTGAATGTGGAGAGAGATGTCTAAGGGTGTTGCTATTTGGTCCTGGGTTGGGATGAATGTCCCCGTGAAGGAGAGGATGTCTATAAGGACTATATGGATGCTTCAGTAGTTTACAGCAATTATGTTGTAATTTCCCATATTGTGGGAATGTAAAATGGGTTACTCTGTGGCATTTTGATGATAGATAGGTTGAGGTCGATGTTATGGTAGAATGGCTTTGGAAGGCTAGCTCATTTATTAGTAATGTTTTAGGGGTTGGTGAGATGTGGTGTATTGTAGGTTTTCATAAAAGGTAAGGATATAGGGTATAGAAAGAATAGATAGTAATGAAAGTAGGAGAGGTAGTTTTATAAATGTGAATCTATGAGTTAAGTGCATGGTGTAGGATATTATAGAATGTAGTTAGGAATTAGGAGGTAGGTGTAGAGAGAGTGTGGAGTATAGAAGTATCTAAGAGGTAATTGAGAGTAATTCTCAGTATGGGAGTGGGTGTGTAGCTGGTAGCTCTGTAATGAGTACTGGATAGTTACTGGATAGGAAGGAAGGGGGTGTGGCCCTGTAAGTATAAGAGTAGGACCACTGGGGGTGGGTGAGACTTGGGGGTAGGGTAGGGGAGGGCGTACGGAGCGGGTTAGAGCAGGTAAGTGGGAGTCTACAGAGACAATCAGAGAGCAGCAGATTCCTGAGGTGTATTAAATATATCCAGGTAAGTAGAGTGTGGTAAAGCAGGTGAGAGGTAGAGAATGTTGGTGGAGTAGAAGGAAGAAAAAAAGTATAGCTAGATAGTGGAAAGAGAAAAGGTAACAGCAGAGAGATACAGCAAGGAGATTGACAACTAGTCAAGGGATGAGAGCTGAAAAAGTATTCAGAGAAGATATTTGGGAAGGTGGAGAATGAGGTATAACCCTAGACTGGATTAGGGTGCCACCTAGAGGGCAGAAAGTAGAATACAACAATGGTATATGTATTAGAGATAGCTAGAAGGAGTACAGATAAAAGATACCAAGGGGAGAAAATAGCAGTTGCTATTGAGGTATAGAGGAGTATGGCTGCTGGTTTCCCTACTCGGTAGCTTAATTACTCTTGGTACTAGGTAAGGTACAAATAAATAATTCAGCTTAATAGGTAAGTCCAAGGTGGAACATACTTTCTTAGTCCTTTTGGTAGCTGGGAACAAAAAAATGTGCTGGGGCAACATGTTTCTTTGGCCAGATGTTGGGATGGTTGAAAAAAAATAACAGAAAGGGGTCCTGAAAGACCAAGCAGGTCCCTTAGTACAGGACAGGAGGTAGAGAGCTAGGAGGAATAGAAAGATAAAAATTAGGTGTTAAGACAACATTAATATTTGCTGAACTATAAAAGCAATCAGGGTAAGACACAGTTATAATCAGTAAAAATACACTATTTAAGGATGCTATGCTCTCAATCTTAAGTTACCATTTCAGATAGTTGCAGAGACATAAAATAAGCAAGCAGTTTTACACAGTCACAGCTGAGATTCTCTTTTAGTAACAATTCAAAGAGCAAATAAAATGTAATTCATACAAATCACTATTCTAACAAAGCACTACTAGGTAATAATGTAATTACTCAGGGTATATTGAACTTCCTGGACTATTCTAACAAAGCACTAATAGGTAATAATATAATTACTCAGGATATATTGGGCTAGTTCCACAGAATAGTGTGCAGGTAACAGCCACTTGATAAATGTATGTTTCTCCTACCATGTTGAATGTTCGCCAGATTAAGTGAGCAGTCCTAGCTTACAGGACTGGTGCCAATTATGATATAGCTATTTATGGTAAAAAAGTTCAATCAGCATCAAATATATGGCCAGGATGCTATACAAAGCCTTTCTGGGGGGGTTGCTATTAGAATAAGTAGACCTGGCTTACTGGAAAGTTACCAGCAGGAGTGCTAGGCAAGCACTTGTTGATTAAGGTCAGAAGGTAACTCGCCAAATCTTGTAAGCGTTTCTAATAAAAAAGTAAACTTATCCAACATTAGAGTGAGAATGACAACTCTGCATTGCTGTATAGCCAGAAAGGACAGACAAGCCTTGTCAACGAGGATCGCTATTTGAAATAAACAGCATTTGCTTACAGGAACGCTTATTTAGGACAGGGTACATCAGGCAATTAGTTAGGAACTCAGATAGAAATAGTTGGTATTCGTATATTTGGGGTTACAAACCTTCATACATCAGGGTCAAAACTACACAAGCAGGATAAAAAAGCTACAAGAAAAGTGAAAATGCTGGCAAAAAACGCCTGGGCATAAACGCTGTCAGAAAAAAAAACTGTTGCGTCCTCTGCTAGCAATATGAGGGCATGGATATCACATTAAAATACAGCAGAGATACTTATAGAAGCGTGAAAATGCTGACAGAAATCGCCTGGGCAAAAACGCTATCGGAGAAATAGTAGCGGCATCTGCAAGTGATATGAGGGCATGGAGATTGTATTAAATATGACAGAAATACCTAAAGAGATTCAGTACTCGCTTCTATAAAGCAACATTTTACCTGGAATCCCACTTACAAACTTCAGAGAAACTAAAAGTTGGCAGACACTACTGGAAGCAGAGCGGCGTGTAAAAGTCCACGTGGGAGGCACAGCAAATATCAAGTTAGCCGTTTTGCACGTCCGTAACCCTCAAACACTTGGTTTCTCTAATAACACATATAAATCCTATACCTTTCTGATTAATTGTACACTTGGGCTAGTAACATTCCACAATTGTCAGCATGGACAAGTAAGTAACACATTTTGTAAAAGAAATAACAGCAATAAAGTCATGAAAAAGAAATGCACATAACAGTATCTACTTTACGCAGTAAAAGCGGCTAAGATTGATACCTTTCTGCTATTAGCAGAATGGACAGCTTACAACAGTTGTAATTCTTATTTAAAAACAAAACAAATATCCAGCTACAACACTTACAGTAGCACTAATCCTCTGGGACCAGGGACACACAGCAGCCAAGGCTGCTGGGGCAACAGGTTTCTTTGGCCAGATGTTGGGATGGTTGAAAAAAAATAACAGAAAGGGTTCCTGAAAGACAAAGCAGGTCCCTTAGTAATGGATAGGAGGTAGAGAGAGTAGCACTAATCCTCTGGGACCAGGGACACACAGCAGCCTGGGCAATTACAGGGATAATAAAGATGGCGCCATGAAGGGTTTCCCGACTATATGCCCTTAGGGCAGGATATGAGGTAGTAGGAGGAGGAGCTCGAGAAAGAGTGGGCAGGTAGATAGGGGAGGGGCAAAGAACCATATGGAGTGATCTAAGAGTGGTAGGTTACCCAGAAGTCCTACATAGGTGAGTATTGTTGGAAAAAGTGAAGTGGAAAGGCCTCCGCAGTAAAAGAGTGTGCAATAGAGTGAGAAAGTGAGGAAAAGAAGATACAGAGATGCAGAGGTCCAGGTAAGAAGGAAGACTTAGGAATTCTTACAGCAGGTAAGTGAGAATCTACAGAGACAATCAGAGAACAGCAAATTCCTAAGGCATATTAAGTATATCCAGGTAAGTAGAGTGTGGTAAATCAGGTGAGAGGTAGAGAATGTTGGTGGAGTAGAAGGAAGAAAAAAAGTATAGCTAGATAGTGGGAAGAGAAAAGGTAACAGCAGAGTGATACAGCAAGGAGATTAGCAACTAGTCAAGGGATGAGAGCTGAAAATAACTTAAATAAGGCTGAGCAATGAGAATTAATGTCCTTATGAGAGCACTGTAATATATGCATTATGCCCGCTGATAAGGGGGGGCTCTATTGTTATTATGGACTATACCAATTACCATAGACAGATGGTAACAATGTTAGGTGAAGAAAATACATATGTAAAAATATCTAATAAGAAACTATGTGACATTAATGAACAGAACTCTTGACAAATCACTATATGTTTTAGCTGTTAGTAAACCGATAGTCCCAGTGATAAAAGGTCTGCTGAAGTTACATAAGGATGCTAGTAACCCACCTCATTGCCCCATTGTTTTGGGTGAAGGTTGGGTGATACAACCTTGTTTCATCTATATAGAAAAGATGCTAAAATTGTTAGTTTCTAAGTTTTCACATGTTTTGAAAGATAAAAGACAGTTTTTGAATGATTTATATGGTTTGTATTTTAAAAGGGAAACATCAGGGGTTTGTTATTATTAACATTAGATATAAAAAAGCCTCTTTACATCTATACCTAATGAATTTGGTATTGAGGCTATAAGATATATATTAATGCACAAGAGTGATTATAGTAAGGCAACTGTTAATACTGTATGTTTGTTGTTGTAGTTGGTATTGAAAAATAATTTATTTATGTATACAGATAGCATTTATTTACAACACTGGGGGGATGCCATGGGCACCCCCTTTGCCAACTCATATGCTAACCTAGTTCCAAGTAAATGGAAAGATGAGAAAGTCTTTTGTACCAATGAATTTACTGAATATTTAGCCTTCTATCGTCATTTTGTGATGACATATTTATTGTATGGGAGGGGTCAAAGAGTGATCTGAAATTATTTGTTGAATACTTGAATAATACCACTGACTTCTTAGACTTTACTATGTGATGTTCTAATATAGCGATTGAGTTTTTGGATGTGCATTTGGAAATTAATATCAATGGGGTACTAAATAGCTGTCTTTATCACAAGAAATGTTGGAAGAATAATTTATTGACTAGAGACAGCATACATCCCAGACACATCTATACTAACATAGTAAAAGGGCAGTTTATGACAGCCTCTAGATTATGTATGTCAGATGCCAGATTTAGATCTACTTTGGAAGATATGACTGGCAATTTTATACAACGGGGCTATGATAAAACAATTTTAGACGTAAACAAGAAGTTAGTATATGATGGTAGAAATAGTGTGTATAAGCCCTATTTAACACAAACATTTTCAGTTATCCATCAGCAAGATAATTCACATAACACTAAGTTAAGATTTGGTCTGAAGTACACTAATGATATACACTTCATCTGTGACATTATATGAAGAAATTGGAAATTCTTAACTGTGGATGAGAAAACTATATCTTATGTGGGTGAAGCCCCCAACTTCTTTTATAAGAATGCCCTGAACTTAAAGAGACAGTTATCTGGAGGGACCTATAAGAAGGAACAACAGGCTAATATACCATATATGAGGGTTGGAACTTATGCTTGTCATACTTGCTGCATATGTAGTTTCATTTCTAAGGAACATATTTTTAAGCATCCCAGGCCAAATTTTACTTTTGTACCACATAAGAACTATGATTGTTTGTACTGAGAATGTTGCCACCAAGCCTTCTGTAATTCCTGCATACGTTTCTATGTAGGAAAAGCTAGTAATGCATTAAAAG
This sequence comes from Protopterus annectens, assembly GCF_019279795.1. NCBI lineage: Eukaryota > Metazoa > Chordata > Ceratodontiformes > Protopteridae > Protopterus > Protopterus annectens. Next base: position 232,540,722 of record NC_056751.1, on the reverse strand, counting down.
ACAGGGTTAGGAAACATGCATATGACATTAGAAAGGGTGACATAAAGGATGCTTTGGCCAGGGATGTGATAGAACACATAGGCTATACATTTTCTTTTAGAATTATACAAAAAATATATGCTAATAGCAGGGGAGGTGACATTGTGAAATGTACAGAACATGCTGAATTATTATGGACTTTAAAAGTGCAAGCAGATAGGTACCTGGGGCTTAATAGATCTGTCCCTTTAAAATCTTCACTAGAGGGACGTAAATTGACTTGTTAACTACATGATTGTTTGATTGTTCTATAATGTTTTGAAGCTATGTATATAAACCTGCTGTCTGCATTATGTTCTTTGATCTGATGAAGCGTTCATGTTGGAATGCGAAAGCGCTTATCTTTTATTAAAATCTATGGTTTTAGCTGTGTTGGTCCTGCTGGTTTTATTTTTATCACTTTGTTTATTCATGCAGTCTGGATCTTTGTGGACTATTTGTAATTTGTTTGCTTCTATATTCTTCGTTCAGGTGTTTCTCTAACCATTTATTCTATATAGGTATAAGAGATCAGTTAGAGTAGAATCTTTGATGACATTGGATGCCAGGCATAGATCCCAATGCAGGACTCTATAAGTGAGAGAGTATAGGAATAAAGTCTCCAGCCTGTCTTGGTAGCCAATTGATTTTAAGCCAATAATCTTTTCCATCAAGAACCTGTAGGGCCTTTTTTGCTATGTGATACATCTGGCTAGGTACATTTTGAAAGATGCATTGTATTCAATTATTGGTCGAATCAGGGCAGGTCAGAAAGGGACAATAACATCCATTGGCTTACATGAGATACCTTTGGAAATCAGTTGTGCAAGATAGAAGGATTTTCTAAATACTGTTGTCACACACGGATCAAAGGAGAGGAAATTGTTGACCAGGTGCTGAGATTCCTAACTACCGTGTCCATGTGGAGTAAGGTACTAGCTATGCTGTAAGTTGTAGATGAGGGATGTTTCCCAAATGTTCATCTTTTGCTCTCAAGCTATTCTTCCCATCTTAATCAGGTCCTAGTGGTGTGCAGAAGCCATATATGATATTTTCCTTTCTACTGTTTTATTTTTATTGTTGGTGACAACACGCAACTTAAGGACATTCTACCTGAACAGCCTAACTAAACCATATAGAAGCTGCCTCAGTACAGCTGAAGCTCCAATTCTCCACACAACACAGAATCTGTGCTTCAGTAAATAAATAACATTCAAATGTATGTTAGCTTCCTAATTTGTACTCCTACACTACCATTGTTTGTGTAAGGCTGCTTGCACATCACCGCACTGATCTCCTGGTGTACTCATTCTCTTGCTCTGCTGTCCCCACTTAACTGGTCTTCCAGGCCATTTATTTTACCTACTGCTATCTGCACATAGGTTTTCTTCCTTGTCCCTAATAGTAGCTAGTCCCACTCATTACTATAGCCCATTTGTCTTCTTTCATAGTTTTCGACCTGGCCCTTTTCCCCTTTAAAACTGTATTACAGAACACTATTTATGCCTTCTAACTTATGTTTAGCCCTTGACTACCTAGCCGCTACTCATAGTTTGCTGATTGTTTCTGTTGCTGTGGTTCTGCTTCAGGTTCAGCTCCACGAGGGCAAGGGCTCACTCTGCACCCTACTCTACCCTACCCCTATTCTCACCCACCCCCTATTCAATTACATTTATACTAACGCTAACCCCACCCTCTCCACCTATCACCCAGTTGCACAAACACAACACAATCATATACCTCATCCCAAAACCAACTAGATAAAATCTCAACTACAGCTAATCTCCCTCTCACCTTTTATTACAATCACTCCCTCTTAATACAGGCCTAACATTCCATTTCCCTCCCATTCCCACAATCTCTACCAAAAATGGCATACCCCTACTCTTACACTATCAGTCTACTCTACCTTATAGTGACTCACTCAATTCTAAATCATAGCACTTCACTAAATTCCAAAAATATCAACATCTACACTAGCACCGTAACATCCACACTAGATTTGAGAAACACATTAATAGCTACTGGAACATATCAGCCAGGCTACTAAACACAAATATCCTCCATCATACAAAACACAAAATCCTGCAGAATCCCATAAACTGGGAGTCAGAACCTGCCCACACTAGAAATATTTTATCCTGGATAACTCAAAACATATCTAATGAAACCATCATTATGAGTGACGTCAATATCAAATGGCAGAACCTAATCTCCGACTTTCCACCTTATTGTCTAAATCTATCAGGTTTCACACAACTTATCACAACCCCTACCAGAATCCATAAAAGTAACAACCACAACTCCATTCTAGATTGGATCCTAGTCACAGATTCTAACAAATACTCCAACTCCGGAATGCTAAAAGACAAAATAAGTCACCACTTACATGCATACATTCATAGGACTATCTCCTATTCACCTAAAACCCACAACTATAAAACCTCCCACAATTTAACAAATTTTAGCCAAACACTGTTTATTAAAATATTAAAATCCCTCAACTGGTCCATACTAAAGAAACTGCTCCTAGACAAAGCAGCCAAATATTTTAATAATCTATTCTTAGATACAGTCAACAGTCTAACCCCACTTCACACAAAATGCACCAAAATAACCATGCACCCTGTCTTACAAAGACAGCAAAACAATTAATGCAAAATAGGGACAAAGCTTGGAAAGAATCCCAGAAAAATAAAAATTAACTATCCTTACAAAACTATAGGCATCTACGCAACCTAACAAAGAAACATATAACAGCAGACAAGAAATGATACTTCACTCAACAATTATCGGACCATAAAAATAATCCAAAAAAATTATGTTCTACCATGTCATCATTGATTTCCCCAGGATCAAAACAAAATCCCACACCAGCCACAGATAAAACCCCACCACAAATAGCAAATGTGCTTAATGCACATTTTACAGAAAGTATAGACAAACTAATTAATAATCTTAACAAACCACACACTGCAAATTCCACACCCTGTTCCCAAACTACCATAACCTGACCTCCAAAACCAACATCCTTTATACTGCAGCCAATATCCACCAACCATATACGTCCATTATTACATAAAATAAAACCTAGCTCCCTATCAGCTGACAACCTCCCTTCTGAATACTTAAAACTCGCAGCTGATGCTATTGCCTACCCTGTAAGTATTCTCATAAACAAAGCCATCTCAGAAGGATATGTCCCAACAATCTAGAAAAAAATCAGTTGTCACCCTCCCTATATAAAGGAGAAAAATCAATAGAACTATCCAACTATCACCCTATTTCCATTCTGTCTTCTCCCTCCAAAATACTGGAAAAATGTGTACGTAGGCAACTTCTTGACTACCTTATTCATAATAACCTACTTCCTACTTATATTCACCCAACACAGCTTCAGACCAGCACACAGTGCAACAACTACCCCAATAACCTTCACAGAGACAATCAGCAAAGCCAGAGACTTAGGATACCTAACCTCAGCAATATTCCTAGATCTAGCAAAAGCATTTGACACTGTAACGACCAAAACTAACAGAAAAGGGGAAATACAACTCCAAACCAGCAACAAATGAACAAAAAGGTGTTGCTAGAAAACACACTCCACAAACCATGATAAACTAGCTCTTTATTCCATTCTAGCAACACCTTTTTGATCATTTGACACTGTATCACATCCCAAACTTTTGCATGAACTATCTTCCCTAGGCCTTACACATGCTTCTCTGCAACGGTTTTCAAGCTACCTATCTCAAAGACAACAGTGTATAAAATGGGATGGCTGTCTCAGAATATCTACCTAACAAAACAGGGGTCCCTCAAGGCTCCATCCTTGGTCCCCTCATTTTCAACATCATTATAAATGACCTCCATACCCCTTCCAGCCAAAGCACCCTTATCCAATATGCTGATGACTCAACTATGATTTCCTCCTCCTCTAAGAATATAACACACCTCTGTCACATAATCCAAACAGCCTTCTCATTAGTCGAAATCTGGCTCAGTAACACACAACTTCTACTAATCCCAAACAAAACCAAACTGCTTGTCTTTACACTGAAATCATACTCTATTGACTTTAAAATATATTCCCTTAGCAAAACAGAAATCAAGGTGGTCCCACATGCTAAACTTCTAGGAATAACAATAGACAATAAACTAACCTTTGATCTGCATATCCATAATACCATTAAAAAACACACCAAAACTTGGGGATACTATATCAACATAAACACTTTATGGACTCAGACACAAAAAGAACACTGCCCACCACATATCTACTACCATCTTCACTATATGGTGCCCCTACACTTACCAACCTCCAAACTACACTAACAACTAAACTGGAATCCTGCAACAATAAAGTTACCGAATTAGCAACAAGATTACCATTCCACAAGTACCATTACAATGCTCTTACCTTCCTTAATTGGCTCACATAACCCCAAAAACTAACCTACCAACAACTAACAATGGCCCACAAAATCATCTATAGTTCTGAAATATGTCCCTCAGTAAATTATTTGCTCTAATTCTATACACCCAGTCAAACTCTCTGCTCTGAAGACAAGCATTTATAACTCTATACAAACCAAACAAAACTGCTGGGAAATCCCTTTACTCATATTTTGTAACTAAAATATGGAACTCACTACCTTTAGACACTAAAACTACCTTAAATCTTAAGAAAATCAAATTTAAAATAAAATAATTACTACTTAAGTCAAGTAACTGCTCCTCCTCAAAACCAAACTGACCACTAATCACATAAATTATAACTCTACCACTTGACCTTCCCCCTCACTCTCCCCAGCCTCCTGCTATCCACTTTTTGATTAATTCACTATACTCATTTATTCCTTCTACATACTTCTCTTTCACATACTTTTACTTCATACATGTCATCCTCTACTCTGCTTTATCTAATCTTGATCACTTATTGTTCAAATAGCTACCTCCACTAAATATATAACTCATTTGATTTCCCTTACTAACTACTTATCTTCTATTCCATACCAACTACTTCTCACTATAGCTCCTGTAAGCTATTCATTGTATTCAGATTAACCTCACACTCGATCTTTCCCTTATTAAATCTTCCTCCATGTAAATATGCATATATGTAAATGTGAGAAAAAGCTATGTCAAAACAATTTACCTAAACTGTAAAACGTCAATCACATTTTTTATGTAACAACATACTCTCACGTGTAACTATATTATCATCTGTACACCAGTCATTTGTATACAACTTTCCATAACTATCCACTACTGTATTACACTTGCATTTACTGTTGATTTCTGTAATATATTTTTTATTACAGTCTACTTTGTATTGGAGCTTTTCTCTCCAGGCCTCCACGGAAAATGGGTCTCTGACCCAGTCGGACTTTCCCAGTGACCAAATATCAATCAATTAATTAATTAATTAAACATGACAATACTACACTTCTTTGCATTTAGTTTGGGCTCTTTCTCTGTACACCATTGATTTGTAAGGATAAGCATTTCTGTGTCAATGGGGGGGATAGAAGATAACACCCAACTTGCAAATATCAGGATGTTTCACTAATGATGGAGAGAAAGTGATAACAGAGGCACCTGCGCTTGATTTGTTAACACCATAGTCCTACCTCCAGATTCCCGACTAATACATTCCCCTGCTTACTGTTCACCTGGTTACAGATCTCTTCTACATAAATTGTATATTTAAAAGCTGAAATATTGGCTTTAGCCTGACCTCGTTGAGTGGGATAGGCTGATTTGTTTTTTTAGGCGATCTCACTCCTGAAGGTGCTGCCCCACTCCGTTCGCCCTCGCTACGCTTGGACTCACTTTGCTCACTTCCCACCCCATTCCCACCCACCCCCATATCATTTCCTTTATACCTATCCACACCTTCATCCTTCCCTCCAAACCCCACCCCTTCCTGTTTCACTAACCAACCCTCTACTAGTCCTTACTACTCAACCCCTTTACTAACATTACCTTTCAGCTCCTATACTACAACCTTGTAGTCCACATCTTATACCCTTTGCCTACATTTCCTTTCACAACCTTTACTCCTAACTCCCTTTCATTTACCCTATACTACCCTGCTCTCTCAAAACTTACCTTCTAAATTACACTATCCATCCTACTCTTACACACTATATTTTCACTTACTGTATCTGTTCTCATCCTACCCCCACTTACTCTCCTTCTCCTAGTAACATCCCATCCCTATATACTATCCCCTGTCTTAATAACTCCCACAAACCCTCTCTCAATCTCGTATACTGCTCATTTCTCTATTATCATTTCTTCTTCCATCCTTCCTCTTAAAACTCTACTCCCCAAAGTAAAAATTAGTCCTACTTATAATTCAACTTCCCAAAGCAAGCCCAAACTTTGCCACTACCAAATAACATTTAGAAAGTTCTTCCATCTACTACCAGCCCTTCTTCTATCTGGTGACATACACCCTAACCCTGGACCTATCTCCTCCCCCACTTCATCCACCCCTCCCCCTCCTAGCAAACACATTTCCTTCTACTCTATCAACACTCACAGTATACTAAACAAAGTCTGTGAACTCCATGCATGGATAACTGATCATAACCCTGATATTGTCTCCTTTACCGAAACCTGGTTAAAATCGCATATCTCAGATAATGACATACTTCCCCCAGGATATAACATATTACTGCTAGATCATCCTAACAAAAAAGGAGGCGGCATAGCAATACTTTATAATAACCATCACACCTTAACATCGCTACCTAAACCTACCCCATCCTTTGTACCTGCGGAACTGATCATAGGAAATCTCAAACTTAATGACCATTCCTCCATCACCATTGCTGCAATTTATATACCTCCAGGTGATAACATCTCCGTATTAGAAAATGTTCTCTCCTACTTCACTCATAACTTTCACAATGAAAGTATTATCCTTGGAGACGTGAATATCAACTGGCTATCACTAATGACAGCTCAAAAATTAACATTAATTTATATGGCTTTTCTCAGCTTATCACCCACCCAACCCATTCTAATAATTCTCAATCTTGTCATACTCTAATAGACTGGATACTAGTATCCCAACCTTTGAAATACCACAACCCCCAAACCTTACCAGACTGTTTAAGTGAGCACTCTCCAGTAAAGGTTGCTAGGTTCTTCCCCCAATTGTCTAAGCCACTCAGATACATCACCTGTTGCAAACTCTCAAACTTTAACCCTAACACTATTAACACCCTCCTCTCTAAAGTTAACTGGGATGTTCTAAAATACCTCCCTTTAGAAGAAGCTGTCCTTCGCTTCAACTCTTTCTCAACATACTAGACTATCTAGCTCCCATTCGTACTATACACATCAAATCTACAGTCTCACCCTGGCTGTCCAAATCTACTCTCAACCTTATGAAAAATAGAGACAAGCTTTGGAAAATCTGGTCCCAAACTAAACTTCCTAAAGATCTTCAAAAATACAGAGAAGCAAGGAACTTAACAAAGAACTATATAAACAAAGACAAAAAGGAATTTTACTATAACCCTCCTACTGCACTAAAAACCAACTCGAAAAAATTCTGGCACTCAATTAACCAGATACTCCACCCAGGCAATCCCTCTCCCCCTAACCCATCCCCAGACAAAACGTCACTAGAAACTGCCTCCCTATTTAACTCATACTTTATTGACTCCATATCCAAGCTATTAAAGTCTAATACACCATCTACTTGAAATCCTCTTGTCACTAATCCTTCTTTAACCTCACCTCCTTCCAACTCCTCCCTCAAACCAGTGCCAACTTCCTTTATCAAGTCTCAACTATCTAACTTAAAACTCTGCTCCCCATCTACAGATAAAATGTCTCCTAACTTTCTCCAGCTTGCATCAGAGTCTCTTGCCCTACCAGTATCAATTCCAATTAATTACTCTATTGCAGAAGGAGAAGTCCCAGCCATATAGAAGCAGTTTCATACCCTTCCTATACAAAAAGGCAGCAACTCCTCTGATATCTCAAATTTCCGTCCAATTGCTATCCTGTCCCCTCTTTCCAAAGTCCTCAAAAAATGTGTTCACAAGCAGGTCATGCAATATCTTACTCGGCACAGCCTTCTAACTCCTACTCAACACGACTTCAGACCTAGACACAGCACTACCACAGCACTTCTATCCTTTCTCCACACAGTCTCTCTTGCCAGGGACAATCACAAGCTAGTTTCTTGCCTATTTCTGGATATGTCCAAAGTGTTTGATACTGTATCTCACCTTCTCCTCTTAAACAAATTACAAGAACTAAATTTCTCACCCGAAGCAGTTTCATGGTTCTCTAGATACCTCTCCACTCAAACCCAATCTGTCAAATGGCAGTCTGCACTCTCACCAGCACTACCTGTCAAAATGGGAGTTCCCCAAGGCTCTATTTTAGGGCCTTTACTCTTCAATATTTTCACTAACAATCTCTACTCTGACTGCTCCTTGACTTCTCTAGTTCAATATGCTGATGACTCAATCATCACTACAATTTCCAGCTCCATCTCTGAACTACATTCTGCCACTCAAACTGTCTTTAACTCAATAGAATCCTGGCTTACTGACAATCAACTCATACTCAGTCCAAAAAAAAAAACAAAACTGCTACTCTTTCTCCCAAAAAATCTATCCTATATCAAATCTACTTTCTCCATACAATCTCTTAACAACACATCCATATAAGTAGAATCCTGCACCAAACTCTTAGGAATAACCATAGATGACCAATTGAAGTTTGACATACATATCAATAACTGTATCAAAAAGGCCCATCAAAAACTAGGACTACTTTACAGATCAAAGAAATTCCTTTTTCTCTGACACCAGGATTACACTCTCTCAATCATGCCTCCTATCCAGTCTTATGTATGGCTCCCAGATCCTTACTAATTTTGGCTCTACCCTTCTGACCAAGCTCAAAACCTCTTATAATAAAACAGCATGTTTTGCAGCAAATCAAAACTATAAATCCCATCACTGCATCTCATTAAAATAAATGGACTGGTTAGAACTACCTCACCATCTTGTACTCTCTCTCAACTCTCCATTATTCACTCTATCCTTTACTTGCATTCTTTCTGCCCAACACTTGCTCCACTAATTTCTTATTACTCTCCCTCCAGACAACTTAGAAGCTCTAATCAAAACTTACTCCAAATTTATAAACCCAAAACTAAAACTGGATGTAAACTGTATAGCTATCACCCATCCATGTCCTGGAATAATCTACCTCAAGAAGTATGGTCCCTTACCAACACAAAAGTATTCAAATCAGCATTTAAAGACCATCTCAAAAATCATTGGCACTGTCACTGTACTCAGCCACCATAAAATATATACATATTATCCTCTCTTTCTCCTCTTCGATCTATCATACTATTCCACTGTACATCCCTTCCACCCTCCCATTATTCCAACAGTTTTTATACTGTCAACCTCCAGTCTCTTCACATTTCAAACTTTCCTATTCACCATCCCCTATATAAATCTAGACCCCTCCTCCTAGCCCTTCTTCTCTCTGCCTCTTATTTCCTATCCCTGTCCTCTCTATACAAATTCCTAACCCCTCCATGTCACCTACTCTCATCTTCACATCTTACTTCATTCCCTTACTCTATAAAGCCTTTATTCTAAACTACTGTTTAATCAAATTGTATTGTAAAGACTGTAAGTAGTCTATTTTTCTGTTGTGATTGTACTGTATAGACTGTTTTTAGAGTTCTTATTTTTTTCATTGCTTACTCTGTTTGTTAGAGTAAGCTGTGTTATATTAATACTTGACTGCTGTATTTTTTTTTTACTTGTACTAAATGGAGCTTTTCTCTCCGGGTCACTGCTGAAAAAGGGGATCCAGCCAGTCTAACCCGGTCAACAAATGTAAAATAAAAAAATAAGTAAATGATTGGCAGGGTGTGTGGTGTGGAGGTCAGGTAAAGTATATACCAAACGGGAGCAGACTTATTACTGAGGCATATGATACTCACATTGGGTACTTTCACCTGCTGTTTTAATTGTATGAGTGCTATCCTTCAGCATGTTTACAGTCCGTCTTAGCATGTAAGGGTCTGCCATTAGTTTTCTTAGCTTGTTTAAAATGCCAGAAAGGGATAAAGTGCTGAAGGCTTTGATTAGCTCCAGATATGCTACGTCAAGATTAAAGATAAAAAAATGCTAAACAAAGAAGCTTAAACATTAAGGAAATAGTTTGGTGGCTTAGTGCAGATGATTAAGGTTCGTATTGAGCTTCATCTTGTAGCCCTGGGTTTGCGTCTCATGGTTATCACTTGACTACTGTATCACCCTGTTCTCAGGCCATTCCTGAGAAGAGGCACCTGTGCTTGATGTGTTAACACGGTTGGCAAAATAAATAAATAAATACAAGTATAAATAAATAAATAAACATATTGGTATGGTATCATTCTCAAAACACACAGTAATACTATCACAACCTGTGTAATTCTAAATTGGTTTAACTTGCAAGTGGTTTTTGTAGTAGTTAGAAAGATTGGTGGTAGAAAAACAGCATGGAATTCACTTCTAAGAAACTGTACATTATGCTAATAAAATTTTATTTGCATAGATAGGACACAGACATAGGCACCACTTTTAGTAGCATGAAACTGATAACTGTATCTATACCTCACAAAAAAGAGCCAGACCAAACAATATCTAAATTAAGACAAAATTAGGGTTGTTAGTGACAATATAGGTTTTTATACCCCCAAGAAAGCTAATGCAGCAGATAGTTTCACATGGATAGTATTTTATATGAGTCAGCCAGTTTCAGAACATCATAAGGTATCGTGAACTTCCACAGATTACACATGGAAAGTGATTTTGTTTGTCACATCTGGATGGTTGAAGCAACATCACCCTGAAGTTCCTCCCCCCCTTTTAAGATGCAGTTACCTTGGAGTTGATTATAATTAGGGACTGCTTTTAGTAAGGGGATCCCTTCAGTACACATTTCCCACTCTCAGAAAACATAATTTTTCATTGCTTTTGTGAAAGAAATTAAGTTTATGATATGACAGATCAGTCTTGTACCGTGATAAGCCAGCTGATATCTGGCAGTTTAATAGGTTGTTACTAGGCATGTAGGAAACTATTAAAGAGTTTAGTCCTCATTCTCCAAAGCCCTGCCTAGTTAGGGACTTGCTCAAGGTCACACAGTAGGCAAACAAAGGCTGAAGGAATTAAACTGTACAACAGGAAACAGGTAGTTAAAGTTTATAGCCTTAATCTTTTGGGCTTTTTCATACAATGACAATGAAGAAAATGTCATTTTGAAATATTACAACACACTTATACAACAATACAGCATAATGACTGAGCTATAAGACTAGAGGCATGCATGTGAAATTCATGTTCTGAAGTGCACATACTGCATGGCCCTTAATAAGTCTCATCTCCAAATATTTCAAGACTGTCCCAACAAAGTTACCTGTTTAACAGCACAGATAAATGAATAAGTACATCTATTTTACAGTTTGTGAATGCAGTTTTCTGTCTTCAGCGTGCTCATTCCACATTATTTCCTTAAAAATGTCTGTAGCTGTGAACAAAGCTTTTTTTCCTCATGGGAATTCATTTCAAGTAGCTTTACAAGCTCTCATCAAAATTATTTTTTTTTTAGTTTTCATATCAATGATTGTATTTCACTGCCCTTAGCATCAGTAGCATCATGATTACTTGGTTGATTGTAGCACCAGCAGAACGTTGTCAGTAGGATTTGTTGAGATGACAGTATAACACTTACAAGTCATTCTAAAAGATAAAAGAGTGAAAGAGAATTTTGCTGATAACCATGTGTTATGCTGTTTATGTTCATTAATGATGCTATAAGCCAATAAGAAGGTACTGGAATATGCAAAGGCAGAGACTAGATGAGCTTATTCAGAAATGATCCATGTTCTTTTTACATATTCTGACATCGTCAATATGCTTGGCAAATGCTGAAGAAAAATGTGCATGGTCAATAATATAATTGTGTGTGCATTTGCTTCTATTTTCAGCTTCTGAAGTGTATTCATTTACAGATTAATTTTACAAATGATCAGATATGCAACCCTTATCAGAAAGTATTTATTTTTTAGTATGACATTTGGTAGCTTAAGTAAAATCTAAAGAAATATTTAATATATCTATACTGTACCTCTGTGCTAAGGACATTGCTGATGCTGCAAAAACAGAATCCTGAATAGCACTCATTATAAGATATTATTTTTTTCTTCTATATACCTAAAAGCAATAAAGGCCGCTAAGCTGATTTTCAGTGACAAAGAAGCCTGTGGCTAGTAGGCTGCCCACACAAGTTAGGTCATCAGATGTCTCAACATTCACATCGTCAAATGATTTTTTAAATCTGCATTGCCATATACAAAGTATAGTGAGAGTAGAAATATATATACTGGATGGAAAGCTGTGTTCTGCAGGCAGCTGATTTTAAACTTTTCAAACTAATATCTGTGTTTTCTTATCATTGCTTTTAAACTGGCCTTTATTGGAAGCATGAGGAATGACCAAGCCATAGCTTAGACACCAAAAACTGATGATATGGGAGCATCTTAAATAATGGGATATAGCTACTCCTCCTACTATTTATCTGGACTATGGAACTCCTGGACACTACTTATATGACAAAATGACAATACCAAAGTTTTTGAAATTAAACATAAACAATACTTACTGGATATATGACTTTACTCTAGTTCCCTACCAGTCTAAGCCTACATTGGGTTCAGATTCATAGACAGCTTTTCCTTCCTGTTATTTCCTTACTCCTATGATATGTTATAACTCTATTAAATTTAACTGATACCAGGCCTTCCTCCATTCCCTTTTTCTGGTCTTACTCATGTGCTACAGTCACATGCTTCCTGCTTACTCATGTGCTACAGTCACATGCTTCCTGTCTACTTTCCTTTACTCCTCCTTTTTCTCCTCTTCAGTTCTAGTATTTTGCTGTATGTAACTGAGGGCTCCTCTCTATTACTCCTATTTGTGCCCTGTACTGCATTGCAACTACTATCCCTACTGTGCTGTGATACTGGCATTTAACTGTATATGAATGTGACAGATTTTTAAAACTAATCTGCCATGAATCTGCATATCTGTAGGATTATCTCATGCTTTTGCTTCTATTTGTTAATAGAATTATTCTATATTATGATTTCCTACTAGGAAAATTATTGTAATGTTTTTTTTTGTATGCATTTTGTCTTTTTCACAATTATGTATGGAGCTTTACTCCCTGGGCCTCACTTGAAAAGGGGTTCACTTTTGTTGACTCAGTTAGAATATTCCAGTAAACAAATGTAAATAAATAACCTTATTTTGGCAGAGTGGTGGTTGGTGAAAAAGACTAAGCCAAGAAAACATTGCAGTAGCTCAGGTAGGGGCCCTTTCAGGGAGCAAAGTATACTGCAAGCAGGAAACTTCAAACATGGAAAAGGCACATTTTGTGGAATTAAATGGACACTACCATAGAAGCATGTAGGTTCCAGGTTTCTAGCCTCTGGATCAAGAGAGAGCTGTTAGGAGCAGTCTAAGAAAGGTACAAAAGCAGGGAAGGGGAAAACAGCAAACAGAGAGAGGAACAACAGTAATTATAAGCCATGAAAGGTGATGCAGGAATAATGGAAGGATTGTTTTTTTCCTAATGAAACTGCCACTTTATTCATACATAAAAAAAGAATCGATAGGGAGGAAGCGAGGGATTGCTATGGCTGGGACAGAGGGAGAAGGACAGGCAGCAGGGACAGAGAGAGAGAAAACATAACATATAGGGAGGCCAGTGGATGAATACACACACAAACATACACTGACACACACACACACACACACACACACACACACACACACACACACACACACACACACACACACACACACACACACACACTGGGTAGACAAACAGTGATGAGGAAGGGTGGGCAAGGAATAAAGAATGGGAAATGACACATACAAGAGGGAGAGAAAATACTAGGATGGTGCTGGGTTATGGTCTTGACACAGATAGATGCCAGACCAGCCCAGAGGGCAAACAACCCAGACTTACTTGAAACTGTTAGGTATGCAGCAAGTAGACAGGTAGAATGTTGTCATGAGCAAAGTATTTGACAGTACTGATATTAAAAAAGGGCTGGTGAAGCCCTACTGAATATACCAAGAGGAAATATATATTATACTTGTCAGTGTGATGGAAATGTAACTAAGGAAAACAGGATGGAAAGGGTAAGTAGGTGAACAAATCACAGAGACTTGGGCATCATTCTTCTATTGCATCAAAAATGGGTTAAACTCATGAAAAATATCATAGTTCCTTGTAGAGACCAGAACAGTAGGGGGATTAGTACACAGATGAGATCAACAAGGCTGCTGTGGGGTATAAGAGGTTTGGAACTGGGGGATGGAGGAGGAAGCATTGGGATGTAGTCTCCTAATTAAAATAAATGGTTGAGTAAACAAAATATGAGCACAACTAATAAGTGGCAAATAGGAGGCATGAGGCTGAAGAATGAATGGATAGATTAGGGCATAGATGATACTTTGACAGAGGAAGTTTCTCTTAAGACATATGAAATATTATTTTTCAAAATGAATTTAGAGAATCTGTAAAATCTTTTTCCCTGTGGCAGGAAGGAATTCCATCACTGGAATGGCACCTGAGTCAAGTGGGGAAAATTAAAAGAAGTAGTCATAAGAGGCATTTTAAGCACTACGATAGACAGACTGAACCTTATTTTCCCCAATGACTTACTTGCATGTCTTATGCATGTAATGAACCACTGCTTTCTTTAACTTGTATGATTCTGTTCTGTTCCTGTCATGTTCTGTAACATTTATAGTTGTACTATGACCATGTGAGCTAAGTTTTAACTTAATTGATCTCTGATCTCCCCTTCTGTTACTGAAATTCATGTTTCAAGAATGAGACTTAACATGTCACCAAATATTCTTCTGAATTATGGTACTCAACATGTCCATTTTCATCTCCAGTGGCAATCCAGTTTAGCTGGATAACAGTATGTAGATTATTAAGTTGACAGAACATATGTTGCATTAAGAAATCCATTTTTATCAGATATAATACAAAACTTTTAATGTTGATCTTAGTTACTTTTTTATAAAATGTTTATTGCCAATCATCAAATCTTTAATGTGTAATGTCATTATTTTCATCCAAAAGCTCACCTGGTCATAATATAAATTCTTCATACTGTGCTGACCCTTCAGTGCCTTGAACTACGTTGTGATTATCCCATGACAATTCAAATGGAGGCTGCTCTTCTTTGGCTAGTCATTTCTGCTTCACTGTGTTTCCCTCTTACTTTCATTCTACCATTTTACAAACACAAGCAAAACAAACACACATGAACACATACAAGCATCCAACCCACACACATATATTTGATGTATCAATTTCATGACAGGATTAGTTCTACTAGGTTCATGGCCTCTTTTCAGGGAGACTTGAGATAAGAAATATATATATATATATATATATATATATATATATATATATATATATATATATATATATAGGATCAGTACTGATCCCTGAAGGAACTTTTCACCAAAGAACAAATAGCCAGGCATACTTCCATGAAAGTGCTTCTTACCGAAAAAGCACTTTTGCGGAAGTATGCCTGCAGCTAGAGAGAGTCATAGGGGAATGACTCTTGCGGAGATTGTACTACAGTGCGGATAAGGGAATATTCCGTTTTCCTCACTGTAGTGTGTTCACGGAGTGAGAATATTAAAGTAGAGGGGTGTGGGGGGCACAGGGGGGCTTGTTCCCTGCATAAAAGTAGATTTATTGATTTTTTTTAACAAACTTTAACAAAAGCTCTTTTTCGGTAAAAGCACTTTCATTAAAGTGTGTTCGGTGATTGTGGATTCGGACTATTGAATTTTCACTCAATAGTCCTAGATCCATACATATATATATATATATATATATATATATCAGTCTACTTTGAAAGATCGCAATAGGAAAACTTCAAAATTCAGCCTGCCGGGACCAGAATATCAAAGTTTAGGAACTACAAACGTTCTTAATGGAGATTGCTGTTCAGTGAGGAACAGGAAATTTACCATTTTCCTTACTGTAGTGTGATCTTGTAGAGGAAATATTTAGCAGGGGTGTGAGTGGTACAGGGGTTTGCCTCCACCCCTGCAATAATGTTACTTTCTTTTTTTTAATTAAGTTCCAAAACTTTGATAATCTCTGCAGCTGAATTTTGAAGTTTTGGAATTTCGACCTTTCAAAATGGACCTATATATATATATATATATATATATATATATATATATATCAAAAACACATATATGTTAGGGGACATTTGACCGGGCATCAGGGAACTTCCCCCACTCATTCTCATACAGGGACACTAGTTGGAGTAGCACTTTTGGTTTCCATTCTGAGAGCAGAGTGGCTCAAAGAAAGCTGGAAGACAAAGAAGATGAACTGTTTGTAGCAGGAAAATACTGAACAAAAAGAATGTTCAACGGAGGAAAGTATTTTCGAAGTTACAGAGAAATGTTTGGAAATGGAGGGAGAGGGTGTTAAAGCAAAGCCAGTCAAACCTTTGTTGGAAGGTATACAACTAAGTAAAAAAGTTGAAAAAACATCCAAGCTTTCCCAGGGTGAGAAAGATGGAGAGGAGAGTTTGAATATGGACTCAGAAGAGATGTTTCAAGTAAATCTCTTTACAGATGAAGAAGCATTGTAGAGCTGTGTTTTTACAACGCTCCATTTGGGAGGGTAAAGGGAGGATATACTCCTAGATTTGTTGAACACCAGTGAACTGGAAAATGGCATTGATGTATCATGGGACAACTTAATGGACAAGATACAGGATGAAGAAATTGCTCAGGGTGAGAGCAGAAAGTTGTATGCTGAGATGGTGAAATCGACAGTGGAGAAAGAAGGAGAAGGAAAGAAAATGGTAAACATAGAAAGAAAGAAGTCATTTAAGGTACAAATCGAAAAGAAAGGAGGAGGAATGGACAGATACAAGGTATGAGATGAAATAATAGCACCTTTAGAAGTTAAAGCATATGAGGTAAGGGCATTTATTAATATTAGTAAAGAGACATTTTGTGACTTTATTTTTGAGACTGGTAAAGCCATGGAGAACGTCTTAGGAGAATATATAAAAAAACTGTGTTCCTTGGAACCATTACATTTTTAAAGCTTTTCAAAGGGAGACTAAAAAAGAAAATTAACATAGAATTCAGAACTGTGGTTGAAAAAATGACTTTTAAAAAGTATTTAGTAAATACATGTAAAAATGTTACAGACATTGTAAATGTGTATGATAATAGAAGTTTATGAATGGGTGCATGGGACTGCAATGTTATTTTAAAATTTGAAAATGATAGCATCATGCATATTCCAAGTGTTGTAAATGTGGAAGGGGCAAAGGAATGGTGAAATATTGGGGTCAGCCAGAGACACGCTTTTTGTGTGGAGAAATGGATCATTTGATAAGTAGTAAAAAAAAGAAAATGGTTTGGTTGTGGAGGGATAGGGCATGATATAAGAAACTGTGAAATAAAGTGTTAGAAATGTAAGGAAGTTAGACACCTGGGGATACAGTGTGAATATAAAGTAAAACAGATAGAACAACAGCTGGCAGAAGCTTTAACAGAACCAAGAAATTGGGAACATAAAATTAGAAGAAAATATAATAAAGAGTGCACAAATCGAATCTGCAAAAGTAAATGTGTTGGAAGATAAAGAAAACTTACAAAAATCTGAAACAAAAGTTTCATTTCTAAGAAAGGAGAGGGTGAAGAATCAGAGATGAGTGACAGTGATGATATTAAATGGAATTTCATTAAACAAAGAAGAAATTCTATTGGTTAAAGAGTTTGAGATAGAGAAAGAAAATAGAAGGGCATAGTAAAGAAAAAAGACAGGTAAAGGTTAGATATAGGCCGGGATTCACTAATCCCCCCTGTAAGACTAACTAAGTCTTACACGGACACTGTAGTGTAAGGGTATGATGTCAGCACATCATGCATAATCATGAGGGCGTGCTGACTCAACTCTAAGGCTTACACGGACCATGCACGAATGCAGGGGGTGTGTCAGACTGCCGAGCAGTCCAAATATCCATGCCCCTGCAACTGCCTTAACTGCAAATGTCAAGTGAAATGAGCGAGTACGCTCAAATGTCCACATACACAACACTACACTCCCCCACATTCTAAATCCCTGTACAAGTGTAAAATGTAAAAGTTTCCTTTTTTTTTATTATTCCCGATATAGCTGCCTGTATTTGTGCATGTATATGTGGGTTTGCCCATTGCTTAGCTACAGTTAGCAGTGTAGACATCGAAGAAGATACTAAACTATGTATATGCAAATTAAGGGAAATAGCAATAGTGTAGTGGTAGAGCCCTCGCACAAAGAGTATGCATTCCGGGTTCGAGTCCTGCCACTCCACTACCTATTTTCTGTAGGAAATGTGTGCATAAAAATAATTCCTGACATTTACTTTTTAAATGCCAGTAAAATGCATTGAAATGGCCTATGCGTTAGTGAACAATATTTTTATATATATATATATATATATATATATATATATATATATATATATATATATAAGAAGGTGGAATGGTCATGCATACTGATAAATGCATAAGTAACGTATCTTAAGCAATGTGAAGCACTGCTAAGCAAAGTCCACTAGTATTAAGCACAGTGAAGTATAATTGCTCATAGCTTAGCAGTGCTTTAACTAGCACAATAGTTTTGCACGGAGCTGCGCATCGCACCAACTAGCGCAAAGAAAACATGTTTGCGCGGAGCTGCGCACCACACCAACTCGCGCAACGTTGGACAACGTCGGGCAGCATAGAGCAACATCGAGCAATGTTGGGCAAAGCTGAACAAAGTCGGCTAAACACAGCCACACCCCCTATCCGGTCTGGCCAGTAGTAAAATAAAAAGCAATGACAGGCCTCGATCCCGGGATACTGTGCACCATAATCACAGTACTAAACCACTAAGCCATGACCACTTTAAATATGAATGCATTTCCAACACACTCATATATATATCAATGGAAGTTTACATATTGCTAAGCAGGTTTGCTCTTAGCTGAGATATTTCAAAACTGGCCAATCACAAATAAGTGAGGGAAATGAGGCATATTTAAGCTCCATAGGTGGGAATAATTGCCATAACTGGTTATAGCTCCCACCTGCAGACAGTATGGCTGGTGCTGGAGAGGGCTCTCATTTTTTAACACAATGGTGGAGCATTGAGAAGTCAAAATACATGGTTTGGCTCCTCATCCATCATCATGATGCAGGACTCCTGCAGGGCCAGTTCCAGGGCACGGAGTACAGAGAGGAAGCCTGGAACCATTTAGCAAATGATCTCACCAGTGCCACAGGCGTCCTTTGGACTGGTGAGCAGGTCAGACACCACCATGCAGACCTGAAGAGACGCAGGGAGGACCAACTGAACCACTGGATACAGGAGGCCCATGGAATGCCAAATGCCCCACTACTGAGTATGTAGCCATGGAATGAAGTATATAGGAATTGCTATTGTAGTCTATATTATGGATAGGTATGTCTCAATATCCCTTCATTTACTTCACAGCTGCAGGTGTCCATGCTGTGAATCAGCAAGCCTATGTAGATAGGCTGCTAAGGCTGTGCCACCAGGCAGGTTAGTAAATATTCTGCATGTGTGGTCATATAAATGAAGTGAGAGAGCCTGAAAAAGAGTGTTGTAACCCATTATTAAAGGTATAAAAAGTGTGGAATAACTTCTCTGCATGTACTGTCATATAAAATAAGTGAGCCAGCATGAAAAGGTGTTGTAACCCATTAATAAAGGTATAAAATTATTGAATAAAAGACCTCTGCAAGCACTGATATATCAAATAATTGAGAGAGACACTAGAAAAGTGTGTAATGTAATTAATAAAGGTATAATTCCTGGAGTGTGTCCGTGCCCCTTTCTGCGATATGTTGTTGTACCCTTGCATAATAGAAATAGTACTGTTGTATTAAGTGCAGTCAACCCACACATGGGTAGGCCCATTTAAAGTGGATGAAGGGAGTGCCAGTAGCTGTTAAGCATATATACAGTCCTCAACTGTTGGTTAATGGCCGACATGTACAGGTTAATCTGGCACATGAGTAGCTTGTTAATGTGTCCCTCAGAAATGTCAGTATGCTGCTAGAAATGTAGGGAGCTGTTAACATATACCTGATAATGTCACTTGAACACATCCAGATATGTAGATACATAAATATAAATGAAAAATATAAATATGTAGCAGTAACATCTGCATCCAGGACAGTTTGTATGTCAGATACAGGTCAGGTATATCAAGAACTAGCAAAACCCATTTCACAATTTAATGGACATTTTCTAGTGTAATAATACATGTAGGGGATATTTAACTGCAGTCAGTAGGAATGTAGTGTAAACTATAAGTATAGATAAGTTGTTAATGGAGGTATATTTTTACACCCCACTGTATGTGCATAAACAATGCAATTCCACACCTCAATGGGTATGTCTAATCTCATAACATTTGTTAGGACACGTGTCCTATTGTTATATAAATATCTGCATTTACTTCGATGCATGTGCCCTGTTCACATACCACAATCTTGGTGGCCTGTTGCCACCAATCAATCCTGCATGCTTTTGGAATGTCCACTGTTGTTCTATATATTCATGTGTTATGCTTGCTGTTCAACTGTTTGCAATCTGGTGTGTTGGGTTAATGGGAATACTACTGTATGCTGTTACAACTAAACTGGAATGCTGTTGGCTATTATTAACCCATATTGTCATTAAATCCTCCTAAACATAGAACATATGGGAAGGCCGGTCCCAGTGAAGGTGCAGTGGTGACTGCTTATGGGTGGGGGTCTCAGTTCCACTGTTGCCATCTGTGAGCTCATGGGCTTGCGATTTCCAAACACCCTTCCCTGTCAATGGTGTTCACCCACCCCATCTGTCATACTCCGCCCCTGTATGCATCTTGTTTGTCTTGTCTTGTCTGTTTACCTCCCCAACCTACCTCCCAAAATATACCTACTTCCCCTACCCCACATTCCACTCTCACCAGAAAAAGAAAATGGGCAATCTGCACCCAAAAAAAATTATGCCCCATACATAGCTGCCCAATTCGCACACATGTCCACTGGACACAAACAGAAATTTAATTGGCAGTACAACATACTTTGTTGTCCTCACCCCTCTCTCAGTGGTGGAAGGTTTCAAAATTCCATTCAAATTACTAGTATATGCACAGCTGTTGCTGTTAAAGAAATGGGCAGCAATGGACCTTCCCCACACCCATCCTGCACATCCTGAGCTGTTTTCCCGACTGTTTTCCATCTTTGCGACCCTTTTTTCAACACTTTCCTATCTCCCCATTTTCTTTTCTTTCAAAGAAATGAGCGCGGGTGTTAGCGGGAGTAAGCACTTTTAAGCAGTAGTTAGCATGTTTGCGCGAGTGTGCACTTAGCTAAGCTTGTGTGTGCTTAGCTAAGCATCGCACAAACCCGCGCAAACCCTCTTACAACTGCTTAAAAGTGCCTTAGTCACTCTGTATGTCAGGGCCCTTGTTATGCTCAGCAGCAAAATAAAATACCTCTGTCAGTCTCGAACCCCGGACCTTTTACACACTAGACTGCATGAAGTACCACTGAGCCATGGTAACATACAACAAATTGGTGCTGAAACAAATATATCATGCATCAGAATGAGTGAATGTAAAGGCCAAATAGGAATGCCATAACACAAATCCTGTTCTGTGGATCTTTACCAGCAGTTCTTGTGGAATTGCATTACATGACAGTGAAAAAAGAACCAGCCATTCTAGCAGGAAATAATGTTACAGCAGGACTTCACAACCCCCGCACAGTATTATAGCAGGACAAACACTAGCACATCTGACTAGGGTAGATACCATACTTCCCAACTGTGACAAAAAGTAAGAGTTAGACACCACTTGTACTTCAGGAAATGTGTATTAATCCATATGCTCTGGTTCTCTCAAAGACTCAACCTAATGTTACTAATATTGTAAAGGTGTACCTCACTTCGACCTACTTTACCCTGAGTCTGTTCAAATATGTACCTGAGTCTTTGAGAGGTCTGGCAGAGGCAGAAACACACAGGCATATCAGCTATTCTGCTGTTACACACTGTGCAAATAGCTTTAGAAGGAGTTCCAGAAGCATACCCTTATGTAGGAGTACAACACTGAAATACCAAGGGATGTAGCCATGTACTGGTAGCAACCAACTGTGACAATGCCATTGTTCCAGTGCTGAAAAGACCAGTGTGGTGCACAAAGAATAACGGGCTAACCTTGGGCTACCATCTGGATAGGTTCACAGTTGGGAGCTACGCAGACTACTTGCCTTGGTAAACTAACAGGTACACAGCAACCCTTTAAGTCCAGCAAGATAAAGTTCACACATTAAGACATAAATGCTCTCTGTCCTACTGCACCCCTACCCAAATGTACAATAAACCTGTGTGTTCAGGGTCTACCAATGATGTAGGTAGGCATACACAGTACAGAAATTTATACAGTTTTCTTGAGCAGCCTGTGCCAATGTCAACAGTAAAAAAGCACAAACTGTTCAAAAGTGAGTGAATAAATATTCACAGTATAGCAGTTCACAAACAGTTCATGTGCCAAATGAATGCATCTCAATAACTACTTTTGTATTGCAGTAAATTGTATAAGTAGAAAAGAAACTACATACTCCCATGTATCTTGTATTAGCATATGTAGGGGTGAGTACAATTCTACACTGACAACTGTGTAGTGGAAGTGGCAACATTCAGGCCTGAGTACAACAATTATATCACTGGCTACACCCCTAACTTCAGACATAAGAACTATACCAACCTTCTGACTTACACAACGGTCTCCACAGCAAACAAGCATGGGCCCCACTCTGGAAAGCTGAAAGGGCTACGCCTACCTGACATAGCAATTTATAGCATTGGGCTGCTATGACAGTGAGTACTGCAATTACCACACACAGGCTGCATGCAATTACCAAATGGTGGCCACCAATCGGTGCAGAGGCCATCACATGCACATGTGCAGATACCTATAAAAGCAGGCTGTACCTGCTGGCCACACATGCAATAATCCCATTGCAGATGGTGAGAGAGAGAGAGAGAGTGAGAGAGAGAGACTCACATCCCCTCCCACACCAGTGGAAAAAATATATATATATATATATATATAAACTAATAAAAAAAAGAAAAGAAAACATAAAACAAATTTATTACATTCAGCCAAAGAGACAGCTAAGTGAAAAATATGAATGCATACAAAGGAAAGGTATGTAACAGATATGTATTTACTGGCATGTAGTAGATGTATTTGAAGACCACTCTACATACTTTGAAACATCAACATGTGGCAGCAGTATGTATCTATGCACAGATGCCCTGCATAACTACTGCCATGGACATATCAGTGTGTAGCTGTGTGCAGTGGGACATAACTGTGATATATGTAGCTCAGCATTAAATGTCAAACATCTGAACCATGTTATCTGTGTTCTGTACAGTAGTGTGGACAATGTCTGTTTGGGGTGTAGCGCATACAGCTATATAACCATGGATGTGACAGAGTAACAAATGCATGATAGTCATATCAACGTGTAGCTTAGCATTGGCAACAGCTGTACCAGGCTAGTATGGTAATTAAGCATTTGCCGCTATATATACACCCTCTAGTACTACTGTGTGCTCACATGTGACACCTGTTCATGTTGCAGCAAAGCACAACAGGTCAGCCGTGAGGTACATGGACCTACAACAGTGGGGTCCTTGTGTGTGTATGGCACACACATAATGAGAGATCTGTCTGTGTCAGGTATATTAGCATCTGTACATGTGCATAGAGCAAGGGACATACTGCAATTGTTTTTGAAAGGTGGATACATATATGTTGTTGAAGGTTGTTATGTGCATATTCCTATATAGGTTGTAAGTGTGTGGCAAACCAGACAGCATACAGTGCTGGTATATGACATGTGGTGGTTGAACACTGTGGGTATGATTCATCAGGTTTGCAGTGTTACAGCCAGTGAGACCTGCTAAAGCTACATGGGCTGAGAACACCTTCAATGCATTCTGCACAACACTGTGCAATATTATGACATATCTGTATATCTCACAACCTTCCCATACTCAATATTCCCATCATGAAAGGTGACTGTATATGTGCCTATATGTATATCAATATGTACACCAATGGATGTTCATATGTATGTGTGTATATATACACACACACATATATATATATATATATATAGAGAGAGAGAGAGAGAGAGAGAGACAGGGTCAAATTTACTGCAACAGATGCCTGGTGACAAAGCCATGGTCTCCAGCTCAAAGTTGACACTGCATTGGCATCCCTCCTTGCAAAACCTCAGTACCCATTAACTACCACATAGGTGGTAGTCTACTTAACAATGAAGGTGTAATAATAGACCATGAGACACAGGTGGACAGTAGTCTCCCCTTTGATTGTCACAGTGCCACACTAGTCATGTAACCTGTCTACATGGCACACGTAATCAGAAAAGGTGTGTCATCCAGGGAAGTATAGGTCAGTGTTCCCCTGTACTCCACACACAGAAAACCCATTATAGAGTACAATGCCCCATGTGGTATGTACCTCACAAGACATCTACAGTAACTGGAAAGAACACAGACATACTTCACAAAGGGTAATACCGGCCTCAAACAGATGCCCTATGCAGACTGTCCCACAAAACTACAGCTAGACTGCATACTGTCTACCCAGAGGTGACCTCTGCCTAACATGAAAAGCTATGTGAAACTCAGAGCTGTTGGACATGCTCCACGTAATCAGATCACAATCCCTACGAGCTACACACTCTAGGGACATAAAGCATGTCACCTCAATAAACAGCACATGCTGGACAGATAGATCGCTATTTCAGAGACATCCCATACCCTGGCACAAACCACCTATCAATAGCAAACGAAGCTCCTAATTAGCAGTTGTCATATATAAACCTGATGATTTTGTGTGAGATAGGAAATTCACCTGGGAATCACCTCTGTGGCTCTGCTTGACAGGGCCATGTGAAATGAAATCACCCATGTGTGTCAAAGGCCAGGGTAGCGTATAGCTAGACATCTATAGGTCCTAGGGCCAGTAGCCTATAACCTACCTACAAACCGATACACACCCACATGTACCTGTTACAATAATTGCTTTGTGAGGTTGACTGAGTGTGAAGGTGAATGTGCTGGTGAATGTGTTCGAGTTCTGTATATGTGTGATAGCTAAGTGGGAAACTGTTTCTGTCATGGTATGTAGTGCCCTAGCTGTGATCCCAGCAAAAGATGTGTATGCTATTGCTAGGCACAAAAAGCAGTATGCCACATGGTCTGACGTAGTGTGTTGGTGCCAACTGGGGTGTCCCATTGTAGGCTACAGCAGGACATGTATGCTTATTGAGTGTTACTGCTGGTGAATCCAACCCCTGAATGAACTGTAGTACTATCTGAAGCTGTATCCCTAAACAGCACAGTAAGGTGTATGCACACATGTCCTGGAACCACTGTTTTGTTTGTTCCCCGTAGTCCTGCAGATTATATACCTCAGGCATAAGGTCTTGTAACTACTGACACACAGTATTGTATGGTACACAAGTAAAGGTCATGTGTGTTGCCATACCTTTGTGTCTGGTATGTATGTCTGATGTGTGTGTGTGTATGCCTGTACCATGGCCTCGGTCATATGTGTGTTACAGGATATAGGTGTGTATCTAGCAACATGTATAGTGTAGTACAGCAGTATGCCATCCATATTGACGAATGAGCACATATGTTAGGTAGGGGTTTGCCATCAATGACTAGTGTGGTATGCTGGTAATACTGTGACTGGACCCTACAATCATTGCAATGGATTAGATGTTACATAATGCATTAGCATGATATATACCCCCTGTGGCTAGGTGGTGCATTGTGTCGCATACAGTGTGCCATATGCTGTTGTATAGTCTTACATACTGGTTTATCCTTGTTGCTGTGCAGAACATGGTTTGATATATGGAGTGTGCCAGGCACTGTCAGGCAGTTGTGGGTTGAGCACTGATATGTGGTATTGAAAGTGTGTATCCTTTCACAGCCAATAGGTTGCTATATATGGCAGTTAAATGATATCCGTACTTTAGAATATTAAGTGTGCCACTTGACTTGCTCACACATATTGTTTCTTTGTCTTCCAGGGTAATGGCCCACCATCGTAATCCCTCATACAGCACAGCAGAGGATGAAGTGATAATGGACACCATGGTTCAGCACTACACCATGCTGTTCTCAAGAACCAGCCAGGACCAGCATGAGCAGACTGCACTGTGGCAAGATCTTGTCCGTAGGGTAAATGACATAGGCATGCATAACCGGACATATGAGCAGGTACGCCATCACTGCAGTGATTTAATTAGACATGTCCGGTAGCATGCATCTGATACCCGTAGACAACAGCTTGCCACAGGTGGTGGGGTAGCCATCCACCCCACCCCCCTCACCAGAGTGGAGGAGCTTCTCCTGAGCCAGGTTGCTCCTGGCCAACAACAGCAACAACAACAACTGACATGCATCATCATGGAAACAGGAGCCACCCAGCAAGTTGACATGGATCATGCAGGTAACATGGCATGGCTGTACACTACTGTTACCTCTACTGGTAGATCATGCTTATGTGAGATGTGTAGTATGTAGTTACAAGATGTGGTGCCTAGTGTTGTGCAATAATAATATTTTGGAATATAATATGCAGGCCTGTGACTGTCAACAGTCGTACTATTGTAAGATTGCAAACACACAGTAGCAATGCCACAGTTGTTGCCACTGACAAACTGTCTCATACCCTTGTAGGTCCCTCTGGTGTGACAGCAAGGCAGCAGACCCAAGCTGGTGAGTGTGTTCTACATTTATTATTGCTAAATAAATGTGCATGTCATAGGTGAGGTGTAGGCCATGTACACATCACACACCAGTGCATAATGCATGCTGTGCATGTTTGCTGTGAGACTATGCACATCTCAATAATGTGAGTAGCTGACTCAAACACATGCAATATACAGAGCATCCCACACAATTGTGGCAACACTGTAGTGGACGTTGGATAAGCACAGTCAATACACATGCACACAACGCACACAACTGTGTCATACACAGTACATGTTAACATGCTACACATGGCGTAGTCATACACACACTGTAAGGTCACACTTCAGTATCCCAAATGTCATCCACACAGCACACATAACATACCTGAGGGGTAGAGTCCTCTCATGTGGCTGTGCGACACTCTTCAACACATAACACATTCATCTTAGGTAATGCCCCCTACTGTGCACCTTACGAACCCATGTAACAACTGTGCATGAAATGGTGAATGTAGCCATGGTACTGCAGTTCAGGTACAGCATGCTATGTGCCAGTCTGGCACACATTAGTAGCCTTGAGTGACCACATGATGCTGCATGATGATGTCACATGGTACTACACCACATCCAGTTACAGTGGTCACAGTCCTATACATATCATTAATTGCTATGCATCTCAATGTTGTGTGTGTGCAAACATATGCACCGATACACAATCTGCATAGCAATCACCATTTGTACAAAGTGACACACATGTCTTGTAATACTATTGAGTGTATAGGTCACATGACACACATTGTGTATGTGTGAGGTTTAATGTTGCAGTTGTGTGGTATCATGCCATGTCATGCTTGGCACTAGCATATCCACAATATGTCCTATACTCACCATAACCACTGTACAATGTCTATGTAGAGCAATGGTATTCCATCAGGTATACATGCACCACTCATCCTGTGTGTATACATAGCATACATGTGCTAAACCTGTGTCCACAATTGTCTGCTAAAGACACAGATGCTTAATCAGAAATGGATATCTATGTGACACACTGATACACATCCAGCCATGGTATGTATACCTGTGAGTGATGGTGCACAGGACATTGCAGAGATGTTAATACTTGCACAGCAATGTTGTGTCCATGTACACATTGCGTTCCAGGGTAAGGCCAATCACTGAACAAGGCACACATGCATTAAAGCCATGTATACCATTATTAGCAAGGGCTGTCTACACTCACACTGCATGCTGTTGAGCAACACAAGTTCTGCATTCTGTCACATTTGATATAAATGTTTGGCTTGTGATACTGTACCCCACCATCATACGCTATTGAGTATGTTTTGGATTGCTGGTGGTGTGTGTATGTGTCTGTGTGTGTCTGTTGTAGTGAGGAGTGTATATGTGTTTATTTGTGCATGTGTTCATGTGTACATGTGTGCATGTGTTCATGTGTGCATGTGTGCATGTGTTCATGTGTGCATGTGTGCATGTGTGCATGTGTTTATGTGTGCATGTGTTTATGTGTGCATGTGTGCATGTGTTCATGTGTGCATGTGTGCATGTGTTTGTGTGTTCATGTGTGCATGTGTGCATGTGTGCAGACATCATGTACAGGTCGTAAAGTGTGTTTCCTGTCTCCCTCTCACAGGTGCTGATTTTGGGCTGGTTCACTGCAGCAGGGAAACTGATGTCACTGAGGATGATAGTGATGATGATGATAGGTGTGTTGAGGTACAGGCATGTTTGCCAGGGTCTGTCATTGAGCCAACAATCAACAGTACACAAGTGTCCACCCCATCAATGCACACAGTCAGACTGCCAATACATCCATCACCAATGCCCTTAGCTGAGGGACAGCGTACAGCCGGCATTGGCCAGAAGAGTGTGGTATCTATGGCACATGCATCCCAACACAGCAGCCATACCCAGATGTCTGGAAGGGTACCACATAGGCAGATATCCAGGGGTTCTCATCAGAGCACTGCTGGCCATCATGCCACTGGCAGATGTGCCAAATGTCTTACAAACTCGCACATGTACCAGGCTGTCATGGAGGCACAGGCACATATGGAACGGTACACCAGACAGGGACTAAGGGCACAGAGGGCACATAACACCACGTTAAATGACAGTATCCATGACCTAGCAGGTGCCATCCATAACTACACTGAGGTCATGGATAGAAGTTGGGGTGAGACATTAGATGTCCTCCGCAATGTCATGCCCATGTGTCAGGACAGTGCGGGATGGGTGAGATGTCAACGTGGATGCATGCCAGCAACATCAGCAGCTGGCAGTCACCACGGATGTCCCTCAAGTCACAGCCACTCCCGTAGTGCCAGTACCAGCCCCAGCAATGTTGGGGCCTGGCTGTCCATAGACTGTCCTAGAAGACCACGTGCACGTGGCTCTGTACAGTCCCAGCAGGGACCTGGGTCCAGTGTACATCCATCTACCTCTGGGGATAGTACTCATTCAGGCTTAGTACCTGATAGTGTCAATAGCACCCCTGCCAGGCACAAGTACCATACCATGGCCAGAGATGGTGATCTGTAAAGCCTGGCAGGTACAGTCTGTGGCTGTCCCACAAATACTGGTATATGGCAGCCACATGGTGGAACTGTGTGCATGCGGACACACACACACATAAACAACACACCTAGGGCTACCACATACATGCACACATTACATCAACATTGGCCCATAGCAGTACCCTTGGCCCTCACACACACACACACACACACACACACACACACACACACACACACACACACACACACACACATACATGTCGATTGTATGGCTCACTGTAGGCCTCTGGCAAACCAACTACACACCCTGTGCATATGATGAATCCTGTGCCACCTCCTGTCATCTGTGACATCGATGCAGGAACAGGCTACCATGGTGCTGATGCACAGGGTGACTTAATAGCAGTATAGCAATGTCAGTATGTTGTCAGCAGTAGAGTGTGATGATATGCTTGAAGGTATGGCTGAGCAGGCATGATGCATGTAAGCTATGATTGTCAATGTAGTAATGTTCACACCAGTGTTAGTTCCGATAGTTTATAGTCCACCCACGTGCCACTTGGCTGATGTGTGTAGTATTGGCAGCATGTGTTAGAGAGTGGACAGTATGTGTGGGATGTGTGTGGCACATATTTGTAGGTGTACATTTGTGAACATGGTGGAGGTGCACTGTCTGCATGTACCTGCATAGTGGACACATGGGCAGGGTGACATGCCTTGTATTACACACTAACACTCCATAGTCTCGATTGGTGGCCAGTATGCATTGTACTACACACATTTCGGACCTTGACTACACGTGTGTATGACATGGTTAGACACTGTGCTGTGGGTGATACTAATATCTGTCATTGATTTGCATTCTGGTAGTATACACAACTTCAACAGTCTGACCATAACCAATCATTAGATGATGTCTTGACAGCTGACACACAGATGTAGGACAGACAGTAACATTTGGACACTTCAGGTACTATACTAAGCCAGTAACCAGTGGTATTCACCTGCACACATTACTGAGACCACTCCTGTTTGGCATATAGCTCTCTTAGGTACAAGCAATCACGGTAGGGATATGTCTGTCCACGTGTGGTGATGCATATTGTGGCCTATAATGTATTCTCCAGATGAAACACACATCCTCCACAAGGGTATCACACAGACAGATCCCTGTTGTCAAACCCATACTGTAAAGCTATAAGCCAACCAAAGCATAGTCATCCACCTTTACGGAACATAGCATCCTCACAGTACCACATAGGTAGTAGCCACCAACATGAAGAACACGTACTGATGTGTACATGCAACCAAGTGGTACATCATATCTCCTTTGATAATCACATTTCCAAAGGTATGTTTAAATCCCTCAGTGGATCACATAAGAAATAAGGGGTCTGCATGCATATCCATAAAGGTTGTTGTACACCTATAATGAATAGCCATCAGTGATAGACCCTGCTGTGTTTGAGCAGGTCTGACATCTACCTCTGCCATGAACACTCACTCACACAATTCTAAAGAAACCGTAATGAGTATGTGTGACACAGTTGACCTAGGCCTGGGATCATTGCAGCGGCTGGCCTTGTCACAGGCATACAGATGCGACCTAAGGTCTGGAAAGCAGCAGCACACTCTTGAATAGCTTACAGATGTGTTCTTGGAGAAAGCAGGGTTCCCACACATGCAATAATTGAGGTCACATGTACGTATATGTATTTGAGACACAGCTACCTCACATGTGCAATGCACATACTGGTGTCATACTGATATGTCATACAGTAGTAAAAGCAAAACCCACAACCAACAGTCCCACACACTTGTCAAGTGCAGGATTCAAACCCCTCCCTAACTGCTTTATGTTACTACAGGAGTACACATTTTCACGATGCGCTATACACATTACTGTGGGTTCTTTTTCCGCAGGTATATTTGTAGGGTGGTGGCATCATCAGACCTGACAAAGATTAGTATACCACTTTTAAGGTGTTTGACTATTCTCCCAAAAGGTTGCTCTTCTCCAAGGCGTTCACACACAAACAGACCCACACACAGTTGTTAAGTGCAGGATTCAAACCCCTACCTAACTGCTTTATGTCACTATAGGATTACGCATTAACATGATGTGCTATACACATTACTGTGGGGTCTCTTTCCACAGGTATATTTGTAGGGTGGTGACATCATCAGACCTGACAAAGATTAGTATACCACTTTTAAGGTGTTTGACTACTCTCCAAAAAGGTTGCTCCTCTCCAAGGAGTTCACACACAAACAGTTGTCAAGTGCAGGATTTAAACCCCTACCTAATTGCTTTATGTCACTACAGGAGAACACATTAACACAATGCGCTATACGCATTAGTGTGGGTTTTCTTTCCACAGGTATATTTGTAGGGTGGTGACATCATCATACCTGACAAAGATTAGTATACCACTTTTAAGGTGTTTGACTACTCTCCAAAAAGGCTGCACTTCTCCAAGGAGTTCACACACAAACAGACACACACACAGTTGTCATGTGCAGGATTCAAACCCCTATCTAACTGCTTTATGTCACTACAGGAGTACGCATTAACATGGCGCACTATACACATTACTGTGGGTTCTCTTTTCACAGGTATATTTGTAGGGTGGTGACATCATCAGACCTGACAAAAATCAGTATACCACTTTTAAGGTGTTTGATTACTCTCCAAAAAGGTTGCTCTTCTCCAAGGAGTTAACACACAAACAGACACACAGCTGTCATGTGCAGGATTTAAACCCCTACTTAACTGCTTTATGACACTACAGGAGTACACATTAACACAATGCGCTATACACATTACTGTGGGTTTTCTTTCCACAGGTATATTTGTAGGGTGGTGACATCATCAGACCTGACAAAGATTAGTATACCACTTTTAAGGTGTTTGACTACTCTCCAAATAGGTTACTCCTTTCCAAGGAGATTACACACAAACAGACACACACACCTGTCAAGTGCAGGATTCAAACCCCTACCTAACTGCTTTATGTTACTACAGGAGCACACATTTACACGGCACACTACACACGTTACTGTGAGTTCTTGTTTCCACAGGTATATTTGTAGAATGGTGACATCATCAAACTAGACAAAATGGGTTACATTAGGTGACAATGGGTCGGCTACATGGAAGGAATGTCTGAACACTTTGGCCATGTGATCATCAAAGGGGAGTTCACTATCTAACTGTGTCCCCGGGGCCTTCATGACTTCCTCCATACATACTGGTGTACCACCTATGTGGTAATTTGTTTGCACTTTGTTTTAGCAAAACGGGATGACTATGCATTCTTTGTCATTCTTGTTGGGGCATTGTTTTGACAACAGGTATCTGTGTCTGTAAGCCCCTTCTGGAGGATGTGTGTGTCAGCCATAGAGTCGATTATGGACCACAGTTAGCAGTCATCTGCAAACCTATCAAGCCATACTCCTCCCATGCTTGCCTGTACCTCTGAGCAGTGTCCACTGAACAGGTGGGGTCCCAGGAGCAAGACCTGTGGGATGCCATTTGTGACTGTCTTACAGTCGTACATGGCACCCACAACTCTGAACATGTGTGTTTGATCTGAGAGACACTAGGCCACACATCCTGTGACATACCTGTTGATATTCAGGCTGGTAAGCGTGTCCATGATGACAGACTGTGGAATGGTGGATAAAGTCCTTAGTGAGGTCCAGGTGGGCTGTGTGGACTGTTTCACCTCCATCTATGTCCTTGGTGACTGTTTGAAGTAAGTCAACTATGTTTAGGAGGCAGGATCTGCCTTTAACAGGGTGAGCTTGTGTAGAGTCCAGTATCTGGAGGTCCCCATTGTCTCTGTTTATGGGTTCCATGACAATTTGATCCATAGGTTTGTAGACCAGGCTGAGTAGGCATATAGGGCAATGGTTTCCAGGTTCTGTTGTGGCACCCCCTTTGTGGAGCTGGATGATTGTTAGTGTATGCCATTGTTTGTGTACATACCCTGTGGTATGATTGAGTCTGGGCAGTGAATGTAGGTGAGGGTGTAGTTCCTTTTGGGCCTAGTGTAAGACGCAGCCTGGGACACCATCCATTCCCATTGATGCTGTGTTCTTGGCTTTGGAGAGGGCTGTCCTTACCTGCATGTCCATGATGTCTGAGGCTCTGCATCCTTCTGTGATGGACACAGGCCCTTTTGGGGGTGATGGGGGGAGGTTTACACTGAACTTGTCCTCCAGGATGTGGCCAATGAAAGTTGGTTCAGTGTATTCCTTGCCATTTGTCAGTAGCCGACAGCATATTTGGAAGTTGACACCTACATGTCTGGTAAAGCTACAGCAGGCTTTGTGGTTGTTATTCTTACAGTCCTTGGCAATTGTCTTTTGACAGTGTCCTTGAATTATTCCATGAGCGATCAATGCTACTTTGTAATAATGATCAGTGATGCCTTTCCTTTAGTGAAGTTGGCTCTATCAGGTGTTAGTTTCCTCCTTCTGTTGTCTAGCTTATTTATGGCCAACGACCACCAGATTGTTTTCTTATTTTTGGAGGAGTGCATCTTGGTTTTATTTGTGATGTCTCAATCCATGCATCTCTGTAGATGCTCATAGGATGCACTTGTAACTGATTTAGCAGATTGTATACCATTCTCCTATAGCAAGAGGTCTTTGGAACCTTCCACTTTTGTCTTGGGACGTGTGCAGTTTGCTTTTGAAAATGTCTTCATGGTGGTTTCATTGGCTGGGTGTGAGTGCGTGATGTGGATGTCCAGTGTGATTACTTTATGATCTGATATTACCAGCGAGGATTTTATCTCTGTTGTGGAACACTGGTACCCCATGTTGATGATGATCATGTCCAGTATGGTGTCACCTCTAGTGGCCATGGTAACCAGCTGTTCAAGGGTGTTAGAGCTTTTAAACTCTAGGAAACATTGGGCAATGGACGTTGTACACAATTGATTCTCCCACTCAGTGTTTGGGTAGTTGTGATCACCTCATATAATGTTGTTTGATAGGACCTTGTTATATTTCACTGTTCTCAGGAATACTGTGTGAGGTTCCTGTGACAAGGTAGGTGATCTGTAGAAGATTACAATCTGATGAGCAGCTTTGCACAATCTTAGTTGCACTTGCATGGTCTCCAAGGCCTCATGCTGTGCCACTAACCTGGAGGTGGGGATATCCATAGGGTAAATGTATACACCCCTTCGTTTTGTATTTCACTCATGGTTTTGGGTCCAAAGGTCAGGGGGATTGTGAGTGTTTTACGTGGAGCATGTCCAACAGCTCTGCATTTGACATAGCTTTGTATGTTAGGCAGTGAACACATCTGAGTAGGCAATATGCAAGGGAGTACTGATGGAGCATTTTGTGATAGTCTGTGTATTGCATGTATTTCAGGCCACTAATGCTCTTTGTGAGGTATTGCTGCAGGCTTTCCAGTTGTTGTAGTTGGCTTGTGAGGTACATAGCAAAAGTGGCGTTGTACTCTTTTATAGTTCTAGTGAGTGAAGTGTAGTGGGGAACAATGTCCTCTTCTATTCTGCATGAGACACATTTTGTGAAGGGGTGTGCCACATAGCAGGGTTTCCTGACTACTGTGGGGATGTGATTATCACCGTTGTGTCCAGTGTCCACCTGTGAACCAAGATCTCTTACCACACTTTCAGTGTTAAGTATACTACCACCTACGTTGTCGTTCTTGGCTACAGAGCCTTTAACAAAGGGGATGACAATGCACCTTTTGGCATTGAGCTAGAGCCCATGGCTTTGACAACAGCCATCTGTCTCAGTGAGGCCCTTTTGTAGGATGTCCACATCTTTTAGTGTTTACAATTATGGCTCCTAGTTTGCAGTCCTCTGGAAACTTCAGTAGCCACAGACCTTCCATGTTGAAGTTTACTTCAGGGAAGTAGATACTAAACAGGACAAGACACAGGACTGGACCTTGTGGTACTGCACTCATCACTGGTCCAAAGTCATACTTGGAGTCTGCTACTTTCACAGTGTGTGTTCTGTCTGTCAGTAGGCCTGTTGGCAGCATGTCTTGTGACATAGCAATTTATACCTAGTTTAGTGGGTTTATCTATATTTCCAGAATGTGCGGTGGTGTTGTAAGCTGTGGCAGGATCAACATAGGCTGTGTGAATCACCTTACCCTTGTTGACAGTTCTGTTGACTGCTTCAGTGTCATCTATCAGGTTTAGGTGACATGATCTGCATTTTACAATCCCTACATGGTTGCGGTCCAGGGTTTGGGGATTACAAATGTAATTTTTATATGTTGTATGATGATAAATTCCATGGCCTTGAAGAGTGTGCTCGTCAGGCTAATGGGGCGATTGTTCCTGGGGTCCATGGTGTCTCCACCCTTGTGTAGTGGGATGACCATCACTGTGCACCATTCAACAGGCACAAAGCATGAGGTGAGGCTATGACTGCACATGGTACGTCAGTGTGGTGCCTGTTCATTCTGTGGTTTGTGTGGAACACAGTCTGTGAAGTTATCTGGTCCCATGGCTGCTGTGATACTGGCTTTGGAGAGTGTTTTTTACCTGTGAAGCCGTGATGACAGCAACTCTGCAGTCTTCTATTATAAAGCTGTGCTCTTTCATGGGTGAGAGGGGGGTACAGTTAACACTGATCCTATCTGCAAGGATGTTGCCAATATCAGTTGGGTCTGTATATTTAGTGCCATTGAGCTGTAACTCAGAACAGATCTGAGTGTAGCCATGACATGGACCTGTCTGTTGGACAGAGATCTCCTGAGTAGACAGTATGCAACAGGGTACAGATTGGGTTACACTCAGTCTTGTTGCATGGGGCTACTGTTTGAGGCCAGTAATCCTCTTGTTAGGGTACGTCAGTGGTCTTTCTGACTGCTGAACGTGCCTAGCCAGATTCATCGCAAGTGTGTTGTGGTACTCTCTGACAGGTCTGATGACTGATGAGTACTGGGAACCTCCTTTGTCCTACATGCACAGGCTTTGGCGGTTTGTGTGAACACATAGCATGATTTTCTGACAACTTTGTGAATGTGTTTCTGGTAGTAGAGATGTCTATCCACACTTGTCCATAGATCCCTTATTATCACCTCCGTATTTGGCATGTGTGTGAGCATGCCCAGTATGATGTTTCAGTATGTTGTTGCCTGACATTTGCTTTGTTTTTTTAAGTGTGTGAGCATGCCCATATGACCTTTTTGTGTGATGCTGAATGAAATCCACTACATTTGTTGGAGTGTGTGAGCATGCCCAGTATAGACATTTATACTATATGTGTATGGAAAATCAAGTTGTATTTCTACAGCAGGCCTCACCTTTGTGTCATAGATCAACAGTGATCATGCTGTGCCTGCAGGGTTTCCATGGGACACTTTGCATAGACTTATCAACATTTCTACATACGGGGGAAGCTATTCTTTGTACATTTCTACCCAGGGGTACACTTGATTGTTACTGTGGGTGTACATACAATGAGAGGTTCACCTGACACTTACACACATTTGCTATGCCTGCACTGCTATGTACAGTACACTATTTCAGTCTGTACTGTTGCCTATCATACTGGCTTGAGGCATACTACTGTACAACACTTCTTAGCATCCAATGCCACATATATTAGATTGCAACTTCATAGCCTACACAGCCCACATCACACTGCCTGGCCTGATGTTCTCTGTCTACATAGGCCTGTGGGGGAGGTTACCCATATGCGTCTTTAGGGGCATGTTACAGCATTTCTTTGTGTTTGCATTACTGTACAATTGTCTTGCTGTGTCTGTGCTACTGAAATGCTATCATGGCTTAGTAGTTCAGTACTGTGATTATAGTGCACTGTATTGTGGGTTCGAGCCCTGTCACTACTTTTTATTTTCATGCTAGGCAGATCAGACTGCTTAAGGGACAGTAAAGCTAATATGAGCATGTTTACCTGTCTTTGCATGACTTTGCCCGACCTTACCCAACATTGCTCAATGTTGCCCAACATTGCGGTAGTTGGCACAGGCAATTTTGTTTACATATTTTAAATATTGGTAAATGCTGCTTAGCACTGCTTTATATTGCTTAAAACATGGCAATCATGCCTCCGGTGGTTCTACAGGGCTGCCTATGTCGGATGCACATACTACACTCCCTATACATGTTTGAAAACAGGTAGTGTCAAGTTAGGCATCCCTTTTATTTTATGTGTGAGTCAGAGAGAGGTATCATTTGCAGGGTTCCTACTGAGCCAGTGTATGTGCTATGCGTTGCCTCTTTGCCAAGGCCAAGGCATACTGGGCATGC
The DNA here is from genome assembly GCF_019279795.1 of Protopterus annectens. NCBI lineage: Eukaryota > Metazoa > Chordata > Ceratodontiformes > Protopteridae > Protopterus > Protopterus annectens. Next base: position 232,502,913 of record NC_056751.1, on the reverse strand, counting down.
CTCCTTCTGCCTACTGGGGCAGGCTCAGGTTGTTCCTCATCTGAGACACGCTGTGCCTGTGCAGGCCTTGGCAATGGTGGGGGGCTGTTTGGCCCTGCCCCATGCTGTTCCTGCTGCAGCTGTTCTCGCAGGATCATATTGTGTAGCATGGCACATACCATGAAAATTTGGGTACATGTAGTTGGTGAGTACTGCAAGGCTCCACCAGATGTGTCCAGGCACCGGAACCATGACTTGAGCATCCCAAACACACGCTCGATTACATTTCGTGTTTGTGTGTGTGCCTCATTATGGAGTTCTTGTTCAGGTGTGTGTGCATTTCTGATGGGTGCCATCAGCCATGGCTCCAGTGCATATCCAGCATCCCCCACTAGGTGACCGTCAGGGATGTCCCCATTGGCAAATGTCTGGTACAGCTGCGTCAGATGCCAGATATGGGAGTCGTGGTAGCTTCCAGGGCAGCCAGCACACACATTCAGTATTATGCCCTGGGCATCGCACACAACCTGGCAGTTGATGGAGTGGAAGCCCTTGCGGTTGATGTAGGCCCTACCCCGCTCACCGGCTGGTGCTTTGATGTGTATGTGCGTGCAGTCAGTTGCACCCACTACCTCAGGGTATTCCGCTATTTGCTGGAAGAGACACATATTGCTGGCCAATACCTCACGTGAATTGGGGAAATATACACGATCACCGACATGTGCTGACATAGTGTTCAGGAACTGGTGCAGTACCCTGGATGCTGAATGCCTGTGAAATCCCCACCATATCAACAGTTGGTCTCTGGAAGGTACTTGTTGCTAGTATTCTTAGGCCAACACATACCTTGGTTTCCACTGGGATGGGTTCTCCTCTGTTGGTTCTGTGTGTGAGGTGTGGCCTGCACAGCTCAACAATTTGATGCAGGAGCTCTCTGTCCACTCTATAGCGCTCCACTATTTCCAGCTCATGTAGCCCCTGGTAGGTTACCCTGGGTCTGTACACTCTTCTCCATCTCCTCACTGGGGGTTGCTCAGCAACATTTGCAGTGGCACCACCCTCAGCATCTTGCACATGTTGCCTTATAATAGCAATGGCAGCTCGTAACATTTTTTGTCACAGTTAAGCTTTTTAAGTTTTCACTTCTCTTTGTATACTGCAGTGTTGCAGTGTTTCTGAGTAGAACATGGGGGGATGTTGTTTACAGAGTTTTAAGCGCTGGGCTGGGCTGGGCTAGTGTACTGCCTGTGCAATTGGCTGATTCTGATTGATTTCACCTGGCAGCTCTGCTAGTTCTCCTTGGTTAACTTCCTACTACTACTTTTCCTTCCTTTTCCCTTTCTGTTTCCACAGGGGGCAGTGCCATGCAAACAAGCGCAAACACGTGCACACAAGCGCACATGCATGCACGCAGCCTTACACAGGCTTAGGCAGGTGCACATCCACGCACACAGGCTTAGACAGTCTTACACAGGCTTACACGGGTTTATAGGTGCGCACACGTGCGCACACAGTGTAAGCATCTTTGCAAGAAACTTTGGTGGTAGCCACAGCACACACCTTCGGTTTCTGGGTTTCAGTTCAGACAACTGTAGACGCACCTCTTCCAGTCCTGAGTAACTCACAACAAACACATGCCACTCTGCTCCAATAAAGCTTACAGTCTTTGATACATACCCCCCTCATAATGTCACCTATCTACTACTCTGATACTCCCCTAATCCTACTCTTACACTCTAGGGACATGGTTCACATTGCAGGAAAAATTGGGATTCACTATCCTTATACTCATTTGCATAGGATTGCCTACTAATGCTTGGTTACATCTCTCACACTGAGCCTCCCCCCTTAGCAACCACTACTCAGTAGCCATGTTGTCTTCAGCTTGTCATTCACTTGCATGGCAGATGTATATTTGTAATAAAATGCCTATTTTTGGCTTTTATTTTTATTTATTTTTTGTTTTTTAGAGCGCCGCAAGTTTGCACGATGCTGCACTATGCATCGGGGATCAGGGAAAAAAGTTATTAATTTTTTAAATTTTTTGCAACACATATAAATGCCAATGGCCTTATAATTGACCATTGGCATGCTTCCTCAACTGGATGCATCCTTTATTTGGAGCTGTCATTGCTACGTTTTGCTATTTGCAGAATGGTACTCAGTTACCAACCGAGTACATTTCTGCAAATAACACTACTCTTACTCGGACAGGTTAGTGTTTCCTGGATCAAAAATTTACCTCATTTGCATAGCTTTCAACAGCAAATGAGGTAATTTGCATAACCTAACACTGTCCATGCAAGAGTAGTTTTAGGAGCTCTCATGCACACCCCTGCCGGCTGTTCCTGGATCGCTGGGCAGACATATTGGTTTCTGGAGTCTTACACTACTCTTAGACTCTGTGCAAGCCTTCGTAAATCTGGCCCATAATATAAAAAGTTAACATTTTGTGTAAAGTAATTGCATTAAATGGTAATAGTTTAAAGAATGTTGTAAGGAGAATACGTATACTTGAATGGTGTAAGAGAGAGCAGTGAGATTATTATTTTAGAAGATAATAGTTTTTTAACAAATGAAGAGAGACAACAAATAAAAATGTGATGGGAAAAATGTAATTTTTAATTTGGGGAAGAGACATGTTTAGGAATAATTATATTGTATAAGGAAACAATAAAAGGTTTATATGTTACCTTTGTTACTAAAGATCATGTTACCATTATTGATATTCGATGGAGAAAAAAAGTTTTTAGAATCATTGCAATTTATAGATTTGTAACAAAAAGAGAGAGAGAGAAGAGATGTTTAAAGAAATAATTCATTATGTATGCCTGAACATGTATTTAATTCTTGCTGGAGATTTTAATTGTAATATAGGCCAAATAGAAAAGAAAGCATATGATGTTAAAGTGATGTTAGATATTTTAAGATGTGGGAATTTAAGTATTTGGAATAAGAGTACTTGGACATATAGAAGAGGTGAACATAAAACAGAAATAGATTATTTTCTAGTTTCAGCAGGATTGAAAATTGTGAATGAAGGGGTATTAGAGACAGGTTTCTCAGATCACAGGGCTATAGAGATTACTTTAGAAAATAATTTGGATTATATAAAAATAAGAAAGGAAATAAAATGATTAATGAAATCAAATGGGATAAATAAGGGAAGATAGCTGCATTAAATTTATAGAAAGAGCATGTACAAATGTATTTTTTTTATAAAGATTGGTTGGAATTGTGGTTATTATTTAAACAAAAATATAAAAAGTGTTATTTAAGCCAGGAAAATATAAAAAGAAAAGAGGTAAGACTATACTATGATCAATTAAGTAAGACTATTTCTGATAGCTTAGAAAATAATGATGAAAGTTACTTTATTAAAGAACAGGAATTATATAATCTAAGCAAAAAAAAAATACAGTATTTGTTATACAAAGATACTTTTACAAAAAAAAGAAGGGAGAAATTGTGCCTTATTTAAGTAAAATTATTAATGAAAATTATAGTATCATGAGAAAAATGAAGGATAGGTCAGGGTAGTACAAACTACACAAGATGCGGTCATGGAAATCATGAAAAGATTTGTTAAGGAAGATTTCAGAGTAAAAAATGTACAATGTACTGAGGAATGGAAAGTAAATATTTTTTTAGTGGAAGATAATAGGGATTTTGAAAAACAATTAATACAGATGAATTAGAAAATATTTTAGGAAAAGTAAATTTGAAATCTGATGCAGGTCCAGATGTATAAAGATTTGACAGTAATGCAAAAAAGATATTTCTAAGAAGTATTAAATGAATGACCAAGAAAGGTTTTTCTGTATAAAGATCTGTGTATTGGCATAATGCAATTTATATGGAAAAAAAGGAGATGTGTGAAATACAGAATCAGAGACCTATAGTTTTAAATAACATGGACTATAAGATATTTAGGAAAGTAAGCTAAGTAAGACTATAAATGAATATATATATATATATATATATATATATATATATATATATATATATATATATTTATATTCATTTACAATCTTAGCTATATACTATATATATATATATATATATATATATATATATATATGGAGAGAGAGAGTATAAAAAGTTAAAATGTACAGGATTTATTGTTAGTGATTAAGGAAATAGTTGATGACACTTTATTTAAGGAGGTTTGAACAAAATTAATGGTGGGTGATTTAAACAAACCTTCTGATTAAACTCAGCATAGCATCCTATGGAAAATAGTTGATGCCTATAATATAAGTAATAAGATAAAAACAGCCTGTGTTATCACTTATAGGTTGAATATAGTTAAGATATTAACAAATGTATGGCTTAGTAAAGAAATTGTGCTTAAAAATGGGGTAAGACAACATTGCCCCCGAGCAGTCTTATTTTTGTTTCAGTAATGAATGTTATTTCGAGTCATATTAATATTTAGAAGAGAGATATGGAATACATAATTAATGAAGGTTTAAATGTACCAGTTATGTTGTCATACACTGAAGATATTATTAAGAACAATTAGAAAGCTATGGTGAATGTGATTAGTTATTTACAGGAAATTATACAAGAAATAGGTTTTTCCATAAATAAAGATAAAAGTGTAGGTTTAGGTTATGACAATATGCTAGGAGTTATTACTTTTAATTGAAGAAATATAAAATTGCTTGGTTTAACATTTGGGAAAAGAGAATATGTAAGAGCTATATGTGAAAAAAAATTAAAAGTCATGAAAAAAGTGGATGTTTTGGAGGAGCTTCAGATTATCTTTTAAGAAAAAAATCCTTAATTAATTTGATTTTAATCACTAGAATTGCTTATTTAGCTGGCGTCTTTAGTATCCCATTGTTTATTGAGAAAGTATTTTATAATATTATATTTACATTTATCTAGGGTTCACAATTGAATCTAGTTAAAAAAGGAGTTATATATAATAAAAAAGAAGAAAGTGGTTTGGGACTGATAAATCCTATAGTATATGCAGCTTCTCTAAATTTGTTTAAAGTATTAAGAAGTTTGAAGAATAATGGAAATAAATTATTGGTTAGAATTTTAAAAGCTAAACATAGTAATGAATGGATGAATATTTTGAATACGAACATGATGAAACAAATAATTGTCAAGATAAAATCTTGCTTTGGAAGTTAAAAGTTAATGAAATTGAAGAAGATAGGAAGCTATGGTATTATAATATTATTGAAAAGTTGTTTTATATTTATCCTTGGGAAAATGTGTGTAAAGAAAAGAGGGCTACAATTAAGGCAAGAATGGAAAGATAAAAAATGTATGGGAATGTCAAGATTTTCTATGGAGGTTAATGATACAAAAGTACCAGTAAAATCAAATATACCATATAAAAACAAAAACAAAAGAAATTGTTTATATTGTAATCAATATGAAAACAGTGAACATGTTTTCCTGAGTTGTAAAAGAGTTAAATCAATATGGATAAAGGTGATAGATTTGAAATATTTAGAAAATTATATGGATGTAAATATTTTTAAAATGGATATGGATAGTATAGTGACAAAAAATATGTTAATAGAATTGATAAAAATATATTTTCTATAATTTGGATAATCTGGAATCAAAAAATGAAGAAAATATTCAATGAAAGATGGAATCAAGCAAATATAGTAAAAAAAAAAAACTTACGATTTTGGTTGTGGAAAATGGAGTGGGAGTCCAATAGTGAAAAATGAAGAAATTATGTTGTTAAATAAATGATATATTATTTCAAGTATCTGTTTATAAAAAAATGTTTAAAATTTTATGCATAATGTATGTATATCATGAATGAGATGAACTGCATATATTGTAAATAAGAAAAATTGTACATATTGTAAATAAGTTGTTGTATCTTTTCTGCTTTTCCCAGTTAGAGGTCGCCACTGCGGAAGTCCGGTCCGCTAATGATTGGCAGTAGATTTTTAAGTACCAAGTTGCCAGCCCTGACGTACAACCTTCAACGAAGGTACGCCCATTCACGCATGTCTCCACACAGAAGACGCTTTAGCTGAGAATCGAACAGGACATCTTACTGTGAGGTGACAACGCTACCACAGCACCACCACCGTAGACATATTGTAAATAAGTATTAAAAATAAAGGACTGCTACTTTTTTTTGCATATGGGGAATCTGTGGTGGCACTTCCTCCTTCCAGTCTGAGTATGGAGGCTGCAGGAAGAAACATGGCAAATCAAGATTGTGAGAAGAAGATGATTGGTAAAGGAATTGATTCCAGAGTGAGAGGAGTTGTTTTGGAGATGAAGGCGTTCAATCATTCTCAAAATGTGATGATGGCAGTGATTGACATCAGTGAGTATCAGTTAGAGAAGGAAGAACTGGAGTGGAGTGGAGTGCCGAGTTAAAGGTGACTGAACCTTTACAAGATTCTGAAACTCTGTTTCAGGAAAGGCTGTTCCAAGCAGAATCTCAGGCTGGATGCATTATTACAACTCTTCAATAAGGAGGGTTGTAGGATGTTTATCTATGGGATATGATAAATCAAAATGAACCAGAGAGTGAGAAAACAGGTTCATGGGTAGAGATTATGGATGAAATACAAGAAGAGGAGGTAGAAGATGTAAGAGAAAAGAAAACTTCATACACGCAGATGTTAAAAGAAGGGGAAAGGCAAGTGGAATAAATAAGGGAGATGACAAGAAAGAAATCTGTAGTAAGATTGAGTAGTAAAGAACAGAAAGAACTTGAAAGGTATGATGTTTGGGATAATGTGATTTGTCCTCTGGGCATCTCTCTTAAGAAACTAAGAGTATTTATACATATTAAAAAATAGTTATTGTGACATTTTGTTTGAGTGAGGACAATATATATAGAAATTTTTAGAAAAAGTTAAGAAAAATTACAATCCATGAAAATTATAAATTGTGCAAATGGCTAACAGAAAGACAAAAAAGAGAGTTGTGCAGTTTTGAACAGACATTAATAAAGAAATATTAAAAGACTTTTTAAAGACTTTAAAGAGGTTATGGATGTTACAAAAAATTATAATAATAGAGGTTTGTGGACTGGGGGATGGGGATGTGGTATAATTCTAAAAATGGAAAAAGAAAAAAGTATACATATGCCAAGTATGATAAATGTAGAGGGAAACAGGGGTATTGTGAAATATTGGGGGCAGCTAAAACATGTTTCTTTTGTGGTAAAGATGATCATTTAATTAGTAACTGTGACAAAAGAAAATGTTTTGTTTATGGTAAGCCAGGACATGAAGCTAAGAAATGTGATAGTAAATGTCAAAAGTATGGATAAACAGGGCATATATGGGAGGATTGTGAAGACCACATAGCAAGTCAAAGAACAAGAGCAAAAACAGGAAATGTGTACATAACATAGATGGGAGTCCAGAAACTGAACACAAAGAGCAAATAATATTAGAAGAAAATAAAAATGAAGAAAAATTAGTGTATGAAAATAAGGAAATGTAATGGAGGGAGTAATGCAAGAGTTATATGAAGATGAATATATGAATTGGAGAATAATTAATGGAAAAAAAATAATTCCATAGAGAAAAGATTGAAAGATAGAAAAAAGAAACTTTAAAAGTGTAATAGTAAAAGAAAATAAAAAAGGTAAAGGGTAGTTGTAGAATGGGATAACAATTTATATAGGAAATAGGTGAAAATCTTAGCCATAAATGTGAACAGTATAGGGAATATTAAGAGAAGATTAGATGTATTAGAATGGTGTTCTGCACTTGATATTTATATTATTATATTGGAAGACACAAGAATACTAATGGAAGAAGAAAGGTTGCAAACAGAAGGGTTGTGGGGAAGTGGCATTATTTGGAATATGGGAAAACATACATGTTCAGATTTAGGCACATTATATCATAAAACACTAAGAGTTTTGGATTATACCATAGTAACACTAGGTAGAGTAACTGTGATAGATATAAGATGGAAAAAGAATGTATATAGAATCATTGCAGTATAGGCATATGTTACAAAAGAAAGAGAAATGATGGTTAAAAATGTTTAAACTATGTTGGAGTGAATACAGAAATAGTATTAGTGGGGGTTATTTAAGAAAAATAAGAAAGGAAGGAAATGATTTTAATGTAATATCAGAAATAAAAAAGTGGAAGGGGTATATATATATATATATATATATATATATATATATATATATATATATGTATATATATATATATATATATATATATATATATATATATATGGGCTAATGAACATTGGACTTATAAAATAAATAACATAAGAACAGAGATATATTATTTTATAGTATCTCATAGTATGAAAGTGAAACAAGAAGGAAAGTAACAAGTTTTTCAGTTCACTTAGCAATCTGGATAGAGAGTCAAGAAAAAGAAGGATATATGACATTAGGTAAAAGTTGCAATGTCCCTACTCTGAGCCAGTAATCAAGAAGCCTAAATCATCAACACTGACACTTGGAGAGGGACGTTCACTTGGAATACAAATGTATACATTCAGTATTTCCATATGTAGACCTTTCTGAATAAAGTACAGTTTCCTTTAAGTGCAGCCAGGGAACACACTCATTCCGGGGGCTCGTTCCTCTCTATATCTGTGCAGATCCCCAGTAAGACTCCCCACAGGCACAGCTTAGAGTTGAGTCCTTAACTGGGTTCCAAGCTAAGTCCTTCCATGCCCTCTTTATGAAACCAATGCTTTGTGTCCCTGGTCCAGGCAGCTGACCCACTTACTCGTTAAGATTTTCACACACACACACATACACACACACACACACACACACACACACACACACACACACACACACACACACACACGAGGCTGGCACAGATTCACCTGCTGTGTCCCTTCTGCCCAGACTATAACATAGTTATCACTGCCACCAGAACCCCTGCCAGCTTCTTTTAGGCTCTTACAAGAGTACCCAATTATACTGAGTGAAATTAATATTAATACAAATGATAAGGTTGACCAAACAGCAGGGCTTTCATGAGTGATCACAGTTATTACTAAATAAATATAAGCAAATACTCTCAAAGCTTAAATATTTTCTAAAAAGGAATAGCCACACTGAAAAGTTTAAATATATTTAATAATAAATAATAAATGAACAAGAAAATACTAAATATCTATTTACAGTAAACACCAGAGTTTCAAACACAGAAAATATTAAAAATAACACTGATGAAAAGTTTCACACAGTTATAAAAAGACAGTATTTAGCTAGTCTTACTATCTAGTCTTGATTAACTAAAATAATTACTGTCCTTTCTTATTGAATAGAGCAAGGCAAGATGGGTGATTGGTCCTTATTCTCAAATCCAAAACAGAATACAGCATCCTGAGAGCAATTTGCTACTAATATCTAAATATTATTTCAGAGGTGATTACACAGTGACATCAAATCTGGTCATCTGACTCTGTTTCCCACAATATCCACAATCACTAGAAGTGACAGGATTTTAGCACCCAAGTATTATCACACACACAGATAGAACTTTGCTCAGATGTGGTGCAGCTACTTAAGTCAAAAATCCAGGAAACTGTTCCACTCTTCCTACAGGAGCTACAACCTATTGTCTAGTAGAGACATTGCATCTCTGGCTCCCTTCAAAACTATGGGCTTAACCCATAAAGTAATTTAATTTCAAGAATATTTTTCAAAGTAAAGTGGATTAACCTCTTCTCTTATAGTATATGCTGCTGCAATGTATAATTTAATTCAGTTGCAATAATACATGTACATTTCTTTTCCTTCCAGCAGGGCATACTATTGATACATTTTAACACAAGCAAATCTCACAATACATTATCAGCAAAAAACATCTGTACAAATCAGTTTGATATGCAAATGGCATATCCCTACTTCTGACATGGCTGTCAGTATCTTCTATCATCGCAAAGGTATTAAAAGATTAAATGAAAAAGAACTAAATGAGAAAGTTGGAAGACAGATTAATCAGTTATGTAAAGATCCTGTAGGCATAAAAATGTTTTATAACGATTACACAAGTGGATATGTTTTAACGAAAAATATAACAAGTGTTTTGGGGTATTTTGAAGATGCAAAAAGAATGAAGGAGAAACAGAAAAATCAAAAAAATGTAGTCAGTAAGTATTTACAGTAGTGTTAAGAGATAAGATAGATTTTTATGAAAGAAAGAGGCAGATGTACGAGATGAATCATGAGAAAATTTTAAAAATGTTATTTAAACATAAGTATTTCTTACAAAGAAAAAGAAGAGGTTGCACCATATTTAAATAAGATAGAAAAGAAGAATGCAATAATAACGGAATTAAAAGATGAGAAAGGGGAAAGAGTAACAACAGAGCAGAAGATACTGGCAGTAATAAGAAAACATATAGAAAATACATTTAGAAGAAATGAGATAAAAGGGTGGGACAAATGGAAAGTGAAAAGGCTAAATAAAGGAGATAATGAAGGCTTAGAAGAAAGAAGTAATTATGAAACAATTAAAAGATATTTTAAAATAAATAGATGTGGAAAAGCTACTGGATGGGAATGAATACTATATGTATAATAATATGGAAGAATGGCAAAAAGAATATTTTCTGGAGGTATTAAAATGACTGGCTAGAAAAAGAAATGGTAAGAAAAGAGATATGTATTGGAGCAATGACATTTATATGGAAGAAAGGAGAGAAAGAAGATATAAGAAACTAGAGACCAATAGTATTGAACAATACAGTTTATTATATATTTATGAAAATAATAGTGAAAAGGTTTGGAAACTGGATGGATAAAGTACTTGAATATATGATTTTTGGTAAAAAAGTAAGTCAAGATTTGTTAATGTTAGTGAGAGGAGTGGTAGGTGATAAAATAGATAGGTGGTAGTTAAGATTATGGTAAGATAGTTGGGTAAAGCATTTGATAAGATACCATATGAGTGTTTATGGGATATATTGAAATAATACAATATAAGCGATAAAATAATACAGATATTTGTTTCAGTGTATGAATATAATAATGTGAAAATATTAAAAGGATGGTTAGGTAAAGAAATAAATATAAGATGTGGGATAAGGCTTTGTGCCTTATGACAGGAGAAAGGCAACAGCTACAGACCCATAAGTCTCACTAGTCTTATATGTAAAGCCATGGAAAGAATTATCATGGAGATGATTATTAGAGATATAGTAAACCTCCAGACACTGGATCCAACCCAGTTTGGTTTCATCAAGGGCAGGTCACGCCTCAACCTGGTGGACTTCTTTGAGAAGGTCACCAAAACAATTGATGACAGTAACATTTTTCACACTGCCTACCTTGACCTGGCTAAGGCATTTGACACAATATCCATTTGAACATTGTTGACAAACTCAAGAGGTTAGGAACAAACCCGTATGTTACTGAGTGGATAGCCAACTGGCTCACAGGCAGGACCCAGGAAGTTAGAATTGGGGAGTCCACCTCTACAAAGAGGACAGTCACAAGTGGAGTCCCTCAGGGATCAGTCCTTGGACTGCTTCTTTTTGGCATTTACTTCTCAGAAGTCAAGGCCAATATCAGTGGTTTCTGGCTGACTAAAATTGCAGATGATTGCAAATTAGGAGCTGTCATTGAATCTCACACTGATGTAAATGTTCTCCAGGAGGGGCTGACACAGACAAACAACTGGTGTCAGAGCCAAGGACTAAAATTAATGCCAGGAAATGCATAATAGTATCCTTTGGGAAGCCATCCATCCCTGGTAACTATTATATTGACAACACACCCCTTAGAGTTGACCCAGTAGTCAGGGACTTAGGGACATACAGTACATAAATAGTAAGCTACCCTTTGACCATCACATCTACAGTGGTGAGGATATCATTCTATGTTGCGCAACTTATGGTATGGCATCTAAGTCAAAGGAAGTCATTGTTTCACTTTATTTGGAATTAATCAGACCTATCATTGAGTACAGTGCCCGTTTTAGTATGTACCTAACCAAGCATATTCAACAACTAGAATGCCCACAGAGGTTCCTCAGTAAAAGAATATGGGTCATAAGTAAAATGTCCTTTGCAGACTGCCTCAAGGCCCTATTCTTGTTTTCTGTCTCCTACAGGCATTTGAGGGCAGATCTATGCCTGGCATGCAGGACATTGTCAGACCCATTTCTGATGGACCTCCTGCATATTCACAAAACAAATATCACCAGAATTACCCATTCTAAAGACTTAAACCTTGCCTGTGATATAAATAGGACCTGTTGGAGAGATAGGTATGTGTCCCGGAGACTACCTCATCTATGGAACAAGCTCCCCATCCATGTGAATTAGAGTTCCTCCCTACCCCAGTTGAAGTGCAACTTGGACAGTCAGATGAGAAACTGGAAATGGTTCATCTCCCAGACTCATGCTTACACTTATCAAGGGTATCAGAACTTGCCAGAGATTTGGGATGCATGGCTAGGCTTAAAAAAGCCCTTGTGGTCTTTAACCTAGTAAACACCTATGAACCTATGAAGTTATAAGGATGTCTAGTGCATTGTATTTTATTTGCATTGATTATGAATGTAAGATGAACAGAGAACTAAGAGTAATAGGATATAAGATGAGAGAAGGAATGAAAGAGGTAAGAGCATTCATTCATATTAATAAAGATACTCTTTGTGACATTATATTTGAATCAGGACAGTATATGGAGGAATTTTTAGGACAATATAAGTTAAAGAAAAATTGCAATCCATGGAACTTTTATGTTTTGTAAGCATTTACTAGAGAAACAGAAAAGAAAATTTAGGTTCAGTTTCAAAGTAAAGTGGAAAAATAATCCTAAACAAGTGTTTAATGACTGTATGTGAAGATGTTATGGACATTGCAAAAAGTTATGATAGTAGAGGTTTATGGACTGGGGATTTGGAGTGCTTTGTTGTATTAAACATGGAAAGTGAAGTATAGTACACATTCCTGGTGTGATAGATGTAGACAGAAACAAAGCACTGTGAAATATTGGGGTCAACAAAAAACTTTTTTTGAGGAAAGAGTGATAATTTAATTAACAATTGTGACAAAAGGGAATGTTATATTTTTGGCAAAGTGTAGCATGATACAACAAGATGTGAAATGAAATGTTTTAAATGTAAAAAAACAGGTCACTTATGATTGGATTTTAAGGAAAATACAGAAGAATATAAGGAAAAAGTGGGTAGAAAGCATGAGAATGAACAAGAGCTAGGAATAGAGAGAGAGAGAGATCAAGGACATAACAAAAAAGTAGACAATGATAGATATTAATGAGTCAGGAAAATGTGGAGATGTAAAGGATAAAAAGAAGGGCATGAAATAATGGTATAAACAAGTGATGAAGAAGAGATTAGTTAGAGAGTAGTTAAGGAAGGAAAAACTTCTATTAGGAAAAGGGTAAAAAGTAGGAAGAGGAAATTTAAAGGATGTATATGAAAGAAAACAAAAAAGGCAAAGGGTAAAGAAAGGGAAAATAAATCAATAAAAGAAGAGCTGAGATTTTTAGCAATAAATGTGAATAGTATAAAGAATATAAAATAAGATTGAGTATATTGGAATTGTGTATAACACTTGATGTGGATATTATACTTGACAATGCAAGAATTTTAACAGAAAAAGAAAGATTACAAGTACAAAAGTTATGGGGATGTGTGATTGTTTGGAATATAGGAAAAGAAACATACTCAGGTATAGGAATATTATGTAAAATTTCAATATAAATTTTGGATTTTTCCTTGTTAATACTGGGTAGGGTAACAGTTGTTGACATGAGATTGGAAAAAAACAGGTTTATAAAATTATAGCCATTTACACCTGTGAGAAAGAAAGAAAGAATGAGAGAGGATGTTTAAAAACTTCTAGACTATGTAAGTGTGAATATGGATCTAATATTAGTGGGGAATTTTAATTGTGACCTGAGAAAAGAAAAAAAAAGAGAGTGGTAATCTTAAAATATTGTCTGGAATAATTAAAACTGGAAAGTTGTATATATGGGACAATACAGAGTGGACTCACTGAAGGAATCATTTAAGAATTGGGATTGATTCCTTTATTATTTCAGAAAGTTAGAAAATTATACAAGAAGATACAAAAATAATAGGATTTTCAGATCATTTGCTAATTTAGATAGAGTTTCTAAAAAGAAAGGGATATATAAAAATACGTAAAGGTATTAAAAGATTAAATGAATCAGATTTAGAGATAGAAGGTATATAATGGGTTATGCAATTATGGAAAGATCATGTAGTTATGAATGAATTTTACAAGAACTGGATATGTTAGTTGAAAAGTTTTAAAGAAAAATATAAGAAATGTTTTTTTTTTTTTTTTTTTGGAATGGCAAAATTCAAAAAGAAAAAGAGATTAATAAATACAGAGAAATAAACAATTATGCTTTTAGAGATTTAATAAGAAATAAAAAAGATTTTTGGAGAGAAAGAAGGAAATATATGAGATGAATCAAGAGAATGTTAAAGGGTATTGTTTAAAAAATATACTTTTCACAAGGGAAAAATGAAGAGGTGGCACCTTATTTGGCTAGAATAGCAAAAGAAAACAAAAGAATAATAAGAAATAAAAAATGAGAAAAGAGAAAGGCCGGGATTCACTAATACCCCGTGTAAGACTAACTAAGTCTTACACGGACACTGCAGTGTAAGGGTATGATGTCAGCACGTCCTGCATATTCATGAGGGCACGCTGACTCAACTCTAAGGCTTACACAGACCATGCACGAGTTCAGGGGGTGTGTCAGACTGCCGAGCAGTCCAAATATCCACGCCCCTGCAAGTGCCTAAACTGCAAATGTCAACAGAAATGAGCAAGTATGCTCAAATGTCCACATACACGACACTACACTCCCCCACATTCTAAATCCCTGTGCAAGTTTAAAATGTAAAGGTTTCCTTTTTTATATTATTTCCGATATAGCTGCCCGTATTTGCGCGTGTATCTGCAGGTTTGCCCATTGCTTAGCTACAGTTAGCAGTGTAGACATCGAAGAGGATAATAAACTATTTATATGCAAATGAAGGCAAATAGCAATAGCATAGTGGTAGAGCCCTTGCACAAAGAGGATGTATTCTGGGTTCAAGTCCCGCCACTCCACTACCTATTTTCTGTAGGAAATGTGTGCATAAAAAGAATTCCTGACATTTACCTTTTAAATTTCAGTAAAATGCATTGAAATGGCCTATGTGTTAGTGAACAATATTTTATATATATAAGAAGGTGGAATGGTCATGCATACTGATAAATTCATAAGTAACGTATCTTAAGCAATGTGAAGCACTACTAAGCAAAGTTTACTAGTATTAAGCACAGTTAAGTACAATTGCTCATAGCTTAGCACTGCTTTAACTAGCGCAATAGTTTTGTGCGGAGCTGCGCATCGCGCCAACTAGCACATACAAAACATGTTAGTGCGGTGCACAGCTCCGCGCTAACTAGCGCAACATTGGGCAACGTTAGGCAATGTCGGGCAGCATAGAGCAATGTCGAGCAACGTTGGGCAAAGTTGAGCAAAGTTGGCTAAACACAGCCACACCTCCAAGCCGGTCTGGCCAGTAGTAAAATAAAAAGCAATGGCAGGCCTCGAACCCGGGATACTGTGCACCATAAGTACAGTACTAAACCACTACGCCATGACAGCTTTAAATATGGATGCATTTCCAACACACTCATATATATCAGTTAAAGTTTACCCATTGCTAAGCAGGTTTGTTCTTAGCTGAGTATTTTCAAAACTGGCCAATCACAAATAAGTGTAGGAAATGAGGCATATTTAAGCTCCATAGGTGGGAATAATTGCCATAACTGGTTGTAGCTCCCATCTGAAGACAGTATGGCTGGTGTTGGAGAGGGCTCTCATTTTCGAGTGCAACGGTGGGGCATTGAGGAGTCAAAAGTAATGGTTTGGCTCCTCGTCCATCATCATGATGCAAGACTCCTGCAGGGCCAGTTTCAGGGCACTGAATACAAAGCGGAAGCCTGGAACCATCTAGCACATGATCTCACCAGTGCCACAGGCATCCCTCGGACTGGTAAGCAGGTCAGACACCACTTTTCAGACCTGAAGAGATGCAGGGAGGACCGACTGAACCAGTGGATACAGGAGGCCCGTCAATTAGAAAATGCCCCACTACTGAATATGTAGCCATGGAATGAAGTATGTAAAAATTGCTCTAGTAGTCCATGTTATGGATAGGTATGTCTCAATATCCCTTCATTTACTTCACAGCTGCAGGTGTCCGTGCTGCGAATTAGCAAGCCTATGCAGATAGGCTGCTAAGGCTGCACCACCAGGCAGGTTAGTAATTATTCTGCATGTGTTGTCATATAAAAAAGTGAGAGAGCCTGAAAAAGAGTGTTGTAACCCATTAATAAAGGTATAATGAGTGTTGAATAACTTCTCTGCATGTACTGTTATATAAAATAAGTGAGACAGCATGAAAAGGTGTTGTAACCCATTAATAAAGGTGTAATATGTCTTGAATAAAAGACCTCTGCATGCACTGATATATCAAATAAATGAGAGAGCCACTAGAAAAGTGTGTAATGTAATAAATAAAGGTATAATTCCTGGAGTGTGTCTGTGTCACTTTCTTTGATATGTTGTTGTACCCTTGCATTATAGAAATAGTACTGTTGTAGTAAGCGCAGTCAACCCACACATGGGTAGGCCCATATAAAGTGGATGAAGGGAGTGCCAGTAACTGTTAAGCATATATACAGTCCTCAACTGTTGGTTCATGGCCGGCATGTACAGGTTAATCTGGCACATGAGTAGCTTGTTATTCTGTTCCCCAGAAATGTCAGTGTGCTGCTAGAAATGTAGGGGGCTGTCAACATATACCTGATAATGTCACTTGAACACATACAGACATGTAGATGTTTAAATATAAATTAAATATATAAATATGTAGCAGTAACATCTGCATCCAGGACAGTTTGTATGCCAGATACAGGTCAGGTATATCAAGAACTAGCAAAAGCCATTATACAGTTTAACAGACATTGCCAAGTGTAATAATACATGTAGGGGATATATAACTGCAGTCAACAGGAATGTAGTGTAAACTACAAGTATATATAAGTTGTTAATGGAGGTATCTTTTTACACCCTACTGTATGTGCCTAAACAATGCAATTCCACACCTCAATGGGTATGTCTAATCTCATAACATTTGTTGGGACACATGTCCTATTGGTTTATAAATATCTGCATTTACTTTGATGCATGTGCCATGTTCACATACCACAATCTTGGTGGCCTG
The DNA here is from genome assembly GCF_019279795.1 of Protopterus annectens. Lineage (NCBI taxonomy): Eukaryota > Metazoa > Chordata > Ceratodontiformes > Protopteridae > Protopterus > Protopterus annectens. The sequence goes on along the minus strand of NC_056751.1, from coordinate 232,485,703 downwards.
TTGCCACCAACCAATCCTGCATGCTGTTGGAATGTCCACTGTTGTTCTATATATGCATGTGTTATGCTTGCTGTTCAACTGTTGGAACTCTGGTGTGTTGGGTTAATGGGAATACTACTGTATGCTGTTACAACTAAATTGGAATGCTGTTGTCTATTACTAACCCATATTGTCATCAAATCCTCCTAAACATAGAACGTATGGGACGGCCGGTCCCAGTGGACTCACCTGTCCCACCTCAGCTGGCGATGGCACCTGGCTCCAGCAGGTCCGGTGCCCAGCCTGGGACCCCCTCCTCCGTGGGTCCTGTGCTACTTTTGGGTGGAAGCGCTGCAGGGGATGGGGCTCGTCCCCCCCGTGCAAGCGTGGCTGGAGGAGGGCCACCTATCACCTTCCGAATGGTCCGGGCTGTGGTGCATAGGGAGATCGAGCGTTCAGTCGCTGATCATCTACTCTAGCTTGAGGCATGAGTGGCGCAACTCATGGGTGAGCCTGACACTCCTACGCAGCCCCCAGCACAGCCACCCTCCAGGCTGTGAAGGTACAGTGGTGACTGCCCATGGGTGGGATCTCAGTTCCACTGTTGCCATCTGTGGGCTCATAGGCTTGCGATTTCCAAGCACCCTTCCCCGTCAGTGGTGTTCACCCACCCCATGTGTCATATTCCACCCCTGTATGCATCTTGTTTGTCTTGTCTGTTTACCTCCCCATCCTACCTCCCCAAATATACCTACTTCCCTTACCCCACATTCCACTCTCACCTGAAAAAAAAAAAAAAAAAACGGGCAATCTGCTCCACAAAAAAATTACGCCCTATACATAGCTGCCCATTTTGCACACATGTCCACTGGACACATAAACTGAAATTTAATTGGCAGTACAACATACTTCGTTGTCCTCACCCCTCTCTCAGGGGTGGAATGTTTCAAATTTCCATCCAAATTATTAGTATATGCACGGCTGTTGCTCTTAAAGAAATGGGCAGCTATGGACCTTCCCTACACCCGTCTTGCACATCCCGAGCTGTTTTCCCTACTGTCTTTCCCTCTTTGTGCCCCTTTTTCACCCCTTTCCTATCTCACCATTTTCTTTTCTTCCAAAGAAATGAGCATGGGGGTTAGTGGGATTAAGCACTTTTAAGCAGTAGTTAGTGGGTTTGCATGAGTGTGCACTTGTGTGCGCTTAGCTAAGTATTGCTAAGCGTAGTGCAAACCCGCTTACAACTGCTTAAAAGTGCCTTAGTCACTCTGTATGTCTGTGCCCTTGTTCTGCTCAGCAGCAAAATAAATTACCTCTATCAGTCTCAAACCCTGGACATTGGACACACTAGACTGCATGAAGTACCACTGAGCCATAGTATACATACAACAAATTGGTGCTGCAATCAATATATCATGTATCAGAATGAGTGAATGTAAAGGACAAATGGGAATGCCATAACACAAATCCTGTTCTGTGGATCCTTACCAGCAGTTCTTGTGGAATTGCATTACATGACTGTGAAAAGAGAACCAGCCATACTAGCAGGAAATAATGTTACAACAGCACTTAACAACCCCCACACAGTATCATAGTAAGACAAACACTAACATATCTGATTAGGGCAGAGGCCATACTTTGCAACTGTGACTACATTTCAGGCATGTCCCTGATTATGCGACAGGTTTTAGCTGTGTCACTATGAATCCCTCTAAAAGCTACTGACATTAGTCAAAAAGGTGGTGAATTACACTTAATGAATAATGACAATAAGTAATAGTTGGACACCGCTTGTACTTCAGGAAATGTGTATTAATCCATATGCTCTGTTTCTCTCAAAGTCCCAACTTAATGTTTCTAATATTGTAAAGGTGTACCTCACTTCTACCTACTTTTCCCTGAGTCTGTTCAAATATGTACCTGAGCATTTGAGAGGCCTGGCAGAGGCAGAAACACACAGGCATATCAGCTATTCTGCTGTTACACACTGTACAAATAGCTTTGGAAGGAGTTCCAGAAGCATACCCTTATTTAGGAGTACAACAGTGAAATACCAAGGGATGTAGCCATGTACTGGTAACAACCAACTGTGACAATGCCATTGTTCCAGTGATGAAAAGACCGGTGTGGTGCACAGACAAAGAATAACAGGCTAACCTCTGGCTACCATCTGGATAGGTGCACATTTGTGAGCTACACAGACAGACTACTTGCCTTGGTAAACTAACAGGTACACAGCAACCCTTTAAGTCCAGCAAGATAAAGTTCACACATTAATACATAATGCTGTCTGTCCTTCTGCACCCCTACCCAAATGTACAATAAACCTGTGTGTTCAGGGTCTACAAAGGATGTAGGTAGGCATACTCAGTACTGAAATTTGTCCATCTTTCTTGAGCAGCCTGTGCTAATGTCAACACTAAAAAAACAGAAACTGTTCAAAAGTGGCTAAATTAATATTCACAGTATAGCAGTTCACAAACAGTTCATGTGCCAAATGAATACATCTCAATAACTACTTTTGTGTGGCAGTTAATTGTATAAGTAGAAAAGAAACCACATAAACCAATGTATCTTGCATTAGTATTTGTAGGGGTGATTACAAATCTACACTGACAATTGTGTAGTGGAAGTGGCAACAGTCAGGTCTGAGTACAACATTTAAATCTCTGGCTACACACCTAGCTTCACATATAAGAAGTATACCAACCATCTGACTTACACAACAGTGTCCACAGCAAACAAGAATGGGCCCCACTTTGGAAAGCTGAAAGGGCTACGCCTACCTGACATAGCAATATATAGCATTGTGTTGCTATGACAGTAAGTACTGCAATTACCACACAGCAGGCTGCATGCTATTACAAAATGGTGGCCATCACATGCACATGTGCAGATACCTATAAAAGCAGGCTGTACCTGCTGGCCACACATGCAATCATCACATTGCAGACTCTGAGAGAGAGAGAGCCACAGAGACAGAGACAGAGTCAGAGAGAGAGAGAGAGAGAGAGAGAGAGCCACACCCCCCCACCCACAACAGTGGAAAAAACAATTTAAAACTATAAATATCTAAAATAAAACCAAAGATACAACAAAGTGAAAACTACAAACACATACAAAGGAAAGGCATGTAACAGATATGTATTTACGGCATGTAGTAGATGTATTTGAAGACTACTTTACATACTTTGAAACATCAGTATGTGGCAGCAGTACATATCTATGCACAGATGCCCTGCATAACTACTGCCATGGACAAATCAGTGTGTAGCTGTGTGCAGTGGGACATAACTGTGATATATATGTAGCTCAGCATTAAATGTCAAACATCTGAACCATGTCATCTGTGTTCTGTACAGTAGTGTGGACAATGGCTGTTTGCTGGTATATGACATGTGGTGGTTAAACACTGTGGGTGTGATTTGTCAGGTTTGCAGTGTTGCAGCCAGTGAGGCCTGCTAAAGCCACATGGGCTGAGAACACCTTCAATGCATTTCGCACAAGACTGTGCAATATCATTACATAACTGTATACCTCCCCACCTTCACTTAATTGATATTCCCACCATGACAGGTGGACTGTATATGTGCCTATATGTATATCTATATGTACACCAATAGATGTTTGTATGTATGTGTATGTGTGTATATATATATATATATATATATATATATATATATATATATCTATATATATATATATATATATATATATATATATATATATATATATATATATATATATATATATATATATATATATATATATATATATATATATATATATATATATATATATATATATATATATATATATATATATAGGCAGGGAGAGACAGAGTCACATTTACTGTGACAGATGCCTGGTGACAAAGCCATGGCCTCAAGCTCAATGTCTGAAATACATTCACATCCCTTTGGCTAAAAACTCTGTACCCATGAACTACCACATAGGTGGTAGTCAACATAACACCGACAGTGTGATAAGAGGCCATGGGACACAGGTGGACAGTAGTCTCACCCTTGATTATCACAGTGCCACACTAGCCATGTGATCTGTCCACATGGCACACCTCATCACAAAAGCTGTGTCATCCCGTGAAAAATAGGTCAGTGTTCCCCTCTACTCATCACTCACAAAGCCCATTATAGAGTACAATGCCCCTTTTGGTATGTACCTCACAAGATATCTACAGCAACTGGAAAGGCCACAGACATATCTCACAAAGAGTAACGCTGTCCTCAAACAGGTGCCCTATGCATACCGTCTCACCAAACCACAGCTACACTGTGTTGCATACCTGCCCAATATACAAAGCTATGTCAAACCCAGAGCTATTGTACATGCTCCACATAAACAGATCACTATCCCTATCAGCTACACACTCTAGGGACCTAAAGCATGTCACCACAGTAGCAGAACATGCTGAATGGATAGATTCCTATCTCACAGACATCCAATACTGTGGAACAAACTACCTAGCAATAGCAAACAATAGTCTTGATGATTGGATGTGAGATAGGAATTACACCCTGGGAATCACCTCTGTGCCTCTGCTTGACAGGGACACATGGAACTAAATTACTTGGGTGTAAATTTGACAGGCACATCACCATTTACCAAGTGTAATCAATGTTAATTTATTGAACAGAATAATAATTTTGTGCATCCAGACACACAATATACACATATATTTAAAGTGAAAGCTAATTGTAACAGTAAAGATGTTATTTATTTAGTTGTCCGTCAAATATGCTCTTCTTTCTACATGGGAAAAACGAATAGGTAACTTAGATTTCGCATCCGTAAGCACCTGTTACATATAAGGAAGGGCACGTTGACAAATGCCCTAGCAAAACATGTAGTTAAATATGGGCAGACCCACTTTTTTAAGTTTCAAATTATGGAACAGGTTTTATCAAATGAAAGAGGGGGTGATTTGATAAATAAAACGGAAACTTCAGAAACTAGATGGATAGTTAGATTAAGGGCTGACAGAGGCAAAAGCCTCAATGAAAGGATACCAATGAAGCCCATTTTAAAGAACAGGGCTTTTTTTAAATAAATTTACTTTGTGAGAGAAATAATAAGTGATATATATGTAGTTTTATATTTTTATGTTTATGTTTTTCATGCTTTTATAACGTCCCGAGATAGATCTTAAATAACATAGTTTAAAGCTGTTTTAGAAAATTTTTAGTAAGGGTGTGTATGGCTTTAATTCTAAATAGAATAATTGTTATAGATTTATTGTATTTAATTGTTGAGTATATTTATATGGGACCACAGCTTAAAGCATTTATGGTCTGATGAAGTGGTGTGATACAACTATGAAAGCGCTAACCTTGTTCAACTGAGCTCTATGGAAGATTAAAGTTTGTCTTACTTCATTTTAAACTGGATGGACTGGCGTTGAGATTTATTTGCCTATGGTTGAAGTATTGACCTTCTTTTGTGGAATATTTATCTTTGCTTTTTGGTTGAATACTTAATTTGTACACCTAGCAGTGCTTTGTGTGTTTGGAATTTTTATTGACTATGGTGCTAAGCTGGGTGTGACTATGGCAGATAGCAGTCATTCTAACCAACAGGCTGGAAGTTCTAGGAATGAAATAATGTCGGAAAAAGGTGAGCTACAGAGTAATACTGAAAATTCCATGTTAAAAATGTTGCTAAAAATTAAAGACAATCCCTTGTTAAATCCCAGTTTTGCTAATAAGAACAAAGGAAGTGAACAGTTTGAAATTGATTATACTCAATTTCTTAGTGACATTCATAAGCTGGAAGATGTACTATATAAATTAAAGAGACATCAAACACAGCGTTACCACCTTGAAGCGTGTTTAAAACATAAGGTGATACCGAGAGGTCTAAGAATATTAAAAATGCCAACACAAGGAGAAAAACAACCTGAGCTATTGTCTAGATGGCAACAACTAAATCTAGAAATTAGCTTTAATTATATACACTTGTTAATCGAATTTGGAGAAAGGGAAGAGCGTGATGTTGGTAAAGAGATACAACAATATGAACAATAAATATATGCTAAATATCCACAAAGTTTTGTAGGTGAAAGAATTCAAACACTGGCTGAATCAGTAATTGCATATGAGAACAAGATGCTAAGGCAAAAATTACATACACTTGAACGGGATATAGTGGATTTTAAGGGGGCCGTGTGTTTATTTGGCCCAAATTGCATTATCAATCTAATGAACATCAGGAGATAACCTTAAAAGAAACAATAGCAGGAGAGCGGATGACGTCAGTGCACACCGGGCTGAACAGCTCCAATGGCAAAGGTGAGCGCCTTGGCACCAAACGAAAAGGAAATGCATCATCAGTACAGAAGGTTTCAATACAGGAACAACCACAAACAGCGACAGCACTAAAAGAGCAACAACTTATTTCAAACACTTACAGTGATAGCAATTCTAGCAATCGGCTAGAACCAAGGGAGGAATTGTTTTTTTAAACACGTCCGATAAGGCTAGAGGCGTCCACGCATTGGAGAGGACGCTCGAGAAACAGAGCCAAGAGAAAATTTTCACAGGAGTCACCAACAAGGGCGAAACGAACATGGTCCCACAAAAAGGACTATTAGTATGGAACATTTCATCTAGAAAGCTGAAACCAGCTGAAATTACATTACTGGATAAGGGATTGTCTTTCATTCCATCTCAGCGATTGGAGGTAACAGAGACAATTATTAATTTGGAAATTTTTAGCAGGAATTTACAACTTAAAATGATGTTTAAAGACTCATCTGATGTTAATGTAAGACAATTTGAAAAACCTAGCACATATATGCCTAAGAAACATCCTGCCATAGATATGTTTACAAAAATATGTGAAAATGAAATATTTGAAAAAATGCAAGATGATATAAAAGGAAGAACTAAGAAATATAATATAACAAGAGAGGAAAGTGAGGCATTGAAGAACTTACAATCTGATCCTGCTATCACCATAAAACCAGCAGATAAGGGTGGCCCTGTGGTGATAATGGATACACAATTTTACAATAAAAGTATATATAGAATGTTACAGGAAGAAAAGGTATATTCACCTATAGAAAAAACGCAGCTCCAAGAAATTATTAAAGAAGTGGAATATGCACTATATGACAGCTTATTTGAAGGGACAATAGATAAAGAGTTATATGAGCATTTTTCAATGGCAAAACCAGTAATACCCATAATAAATGGAATACCTAAGGTACATAAACATCCAAGTAAACCCCCATTGAGACCTATAGTGTCAGGAAGAAATTGGTTAACGGAACCCATATCAATTTATATAGAAAAGAGTCTAAGACCTATAGTGGACAGGAATCTATATATCTTAAAAGATACCAAGCACTTTCTCCAAGATCTGTATGAGTTTATGGAAAGTACAAAAGAGAACAGTACCAACCTAACACTAGTAACAATGGATGTACGCTCCCTATTCACATCTATACCGAATAATATTGGTGTAGATATGTTAAGGGAATATTTGTTGATTGAAGGCGCATGTAACCATGCAAAGGTAGATCTTATTTGTATGTTGATGGAACTAGTGTTGAAACATAATGTTATGTTATTTGATCATAAAATGTACTTACAGAAGGAAGGAGTGGCAATGGGCACACCATGCTCAAATAGTTATGCGAACTTGGTGATGGCCACATGGGAGAAACAACATATATCAAGAAAATGGAGCCAAATCTTCTTTTATAGATGATTTGTAGATGACGTTTTCCCGTTGTGGATGAGGAACCATGAACAACTGGAATTATGCCATTCACAGTTAAACAGCAGCACTAATTTTTTGAAATTTGAAATGCAATACTCAACATTATCTATACAGTTGTTAGATGTTAGTATAGAGCAAAAAGAAAGAGGTCAACTTATTACGAATATTCATAGGAAAGATTGTGATAGTAACACACTTCTTCACAGAACTAGTATGCATCCGCAATATATTTTTGACAATATTGTGAAGGGGCAAGCCCTCAGAACATCAAGGTTGATAGCAGAGCAGACAAGTTTTGAAATGGAAATAAAAGGTTTAAAGGAAAGATGAAGTGACAGAGGCTATGAATCAATAAGGATGAATAATATTATTAATGAAAGTATTACACATAGAAACAATATTGGCAAACCTTACTATTCAGCTAGAGCTAAATAGAAAGGTAAAAAATGGCAAGGTCAATAAACAAACAGTAAGGGTACCAACATATTATGCTACTAATAATAATTTAGTTATTGATACAGTTAAGAAGTATTGGTCAATACTGACCCAAGACCCAGAAATAAGACTGTTAATAGGTGAAACACCAACATTTATGTTTAGAAACAAAAAATCATTGAAGATGATGCTTTGCTATAAACATGAATCAATAGAAAATAATGTAAATTTGACAGGCACATCAGCATGTACCAAGTCTAATCAATGTCAATTTATTGAACAGAATAATAATTTTGTGCATCCAGACACACAGTATACACATATATTTAAAGCGAAAGCTAATTGTAACAGTAAAGATGTTATTTATTTAGCTGTCTGTCAAATATGCTCTTCTTTCTACATGGGAAAAATGAATAGGAAACTTAGATTTCGCATCCGTGAGCACCTGTTACATATAAGGAAGGGCACGTTGACAAATGACCTATCAAAACATGTAGTTGAATGTGGACAGACCCACTTTTTTAAGTTTCAAATTATGGAACAGGTTTTATCAAATGAAAGAGGGGGTGATTTGATAAATAAAACAGAAACTTCAGAAACTAGATGGATAGTTAGATTAAGGGCTGACAGAGGCAAAGGCCTCAATGAAATGATACCAATGAAGCCCATTTTAAAGAACAGGGCTCTTTTTAAATAACTTTACTTTGTGAGAGCAAAAATACATGATATATATATATATATAGTTTTATATTTTTATGTTTATGTTTTTCATGCTTTTATAACGTCCCAAGATAGATCTTAAATAACATAGTCTAAAGCTGTATTAGAAAATTTTTAGTAAGGGTGTGTATGGCTTTAATTCTAAATAGTATAATTGTTATAGATTTATTGTATTTAATTGTTGAGTATATTTATATGGGACCACAACTTAAAGCATTTATGGTCTGATGAAGTGATGTGATACAACCATGAAAGCGCTAACCTTGTTCAACTGAGCTCTATGGAAGATTAAAGTTTGTCTTACTTCATTTTAAACTGGATGGACTGGCACTGAGATTTATTTGCCTATGGTTGAAGTATTGACTCTTAGCATACTGTTCCTTCAGGATAACTCCTATGCCATTTCTCCTCCCATCCACACCATGATAAAACAATTTGAACCCACCTCTGATACACTGAGCCTTACTCCCCTTCCATCTGGTCTCTTGCACACACAATATACCAACCTTTCTTCTGTCCATCATATCGGCTAGCTCTCTCCCTATACCAGTCATACTGCCAACATTCAAAGTTCCAACCCTCACTACCACAGTCGTAGCCTTTCTCCTCTCTTCCAGCCTTCAGCCATGCCTTCTCCCTCTTCTCCTCCTTCGGCCAACAGTAGCCCAATTTCCACCAGCACCCTGTTGGCTAACATTACTGGTGGTGGTCATTGTTAATCCGAGTCTCGACCGATCCATTATGTAAATATTTACTGCTGTCCGCATGAATGTTTTGGCAAAGTTTTACACCAGATGCCCTTCCTGACGCAACCCTCCCCATTTATCCAAGCTTGGGACCGGCACAAAGAAATGCACTGGCTTGTGCATCCCCAGTGGCTGGGTTCTTTTAGAGGATTTTTCTTTTAGAGATTTAATAAGAAATAAGAAAGATTTTTTGAGAGAAAGAAGGAAATATATGAGATGAATCAAGAGAATGTTAAAGGGTGTTGTTTAAAAAATATACTTTTTACAAGGGAAAAATGAAGAGGTGGCACCTTGTTTGCCTAGAATATGTAAAAGAAAACAAAAGAATAATAAGAAATAAAACATGAGAAAAGAGAAAGTCTTAAAAGTCAACAAGAAATGAGTGCAGTAAAAGAATATATAGAATGAAAGAAAAATGCAAGAGAATATAGTGTATTATGAGTACATTTAAATGAAAGAAAGAATGTGTAAATGGGGAGATAAAAATTATCAATAAATATGTTATGGAAAATAAAGATAAGTGACATAGAACATGATAGAACAGAATGGTATTTAAACATAATCCCTGGGATTTATGAAGCTTGCGCCAGGTGCAGGCATAGCGTAGGCGGTCTAACGTCAAATATGGCCGCTGAGTGATTCGGGTACGATCCATTTCCATGTGCACTACCAGCGTACGCCAGATCTGCAAAGCTCTCATTGCATGTATGCTAATCACCCCATGCGCAGTAGTGCAGCATGCAAATTAAGGTACATAGCGATTCATGAAGTGGTGCAGGCATAGCATAAGCATACAGAAATGTAAACCAAAAAAAAAACGGTTTACATTTTTCCACACAGAACATTGGAGCCATGAAAGCAGACCAAACTTACGTATTACAAAGTTAACATATGCCATGGCTAAATATACAGCCAATGGCATAAAAAAACACACACAACACATAAAAAATAACATTTAATGTCATGGCCACACTAACTCAAAGTACAACCACAGGGCATGTGTGCGCAAATGGGAACACAAGGAAAATACATATAGATGTCATAAAATTGCAATGTAACACAAATCATGATTTCTCCATAATAGTCAATGGTATGCATGCTACACCACAACCAAGGCGCAAGGGTTGCTAATGGTCTGTTGCAGTGTTCGGCACTGTAAGTATGAATTAGAAGTCAATGCCATGCAAATGAGGCAAGTAATACTGAATTGCAAATGTCCCACTGGCGTAAGGATGTACCACATGGTGCAGCGGTACAACACTGAGGATTGGCCTGGAGGTATACATGACATCAGCAGAGCGGTGTGCCACCATAGCTGTAAGCACATTGGAGCATTGCTAATCCAGGTTTCCCATTGCTAAGCAAAGCCGCAGGCTAGGGGTCTGGATGTAGCCATAGCTTTGCTTAGCTGACAGCACACAAGGTGACCAAAAGCGCATGTGTATGCAGATGAAAACGCGCTCGAAACCCGGTAAACAGCTGTGCACGACATGCACCACAGCTAAAACAGGAAGGTTGCGGGAAGACAGTAAGGAAATGCTGCAGTAGGGTAATTGGAGTACAACCGAGTAATTAACACCTATTAACTCACAGTGGGCCATTGACGGTAGCTAACAAGGCTGCTAGTAGCAACCTGCAGAAAAGGAAAGGGGAGGTGCCGGACTGCAAAGAAAAGAGAACTGTCACAGCAGAGCAAAGCAAACCTGCAGTAGATCGGCTATAGAACACATTTTGCAGCACAATCCTGGGTTGGGAAAGTACAAAACAAGAAAGCAGGCTGCTGGATGCATGCCTGACAATGGTAGGGGAATCGGTTTGAAAAGTGAAGGCAAGGGCAAGAGGTGATCCATGGCAACTAAATGTAATTCAACACCAAAGGCACCACAATAGCAGTACCTGCAGTTAGACACATAAATAAGATACCCTGCAGCTCGGATTGTACATACACACCCTATGACGTCATCAGCTTTCAAAGCACAATAGTATAAAGTGTGAAAGCGCCTCACACACACACTCGTGTATTCCCAAATACTGCACCATTGGTGTAAACAGATGGGGAACTTTTACAATGTACATGTTGGGAGCTGCCATAGCTGTGATTCATCAATATGTGTTGGAGACTGAAGGTGGTGTGGAGGATGATAATGACAACCACCTCAGGCACCAGAGGAGGAGAAGAGTGTTCAGACCAAGGGTAACCTACCAGGGGCTAGATGATCTGGAGATAGTAGAGCGTTACAGGGTGGACAGGGACATCATACAGCAAATCGTTGAGCTGTGCCGGCCATGCCTCAGAGCCAGAAACAACAGAGAGGAACTCATCCCAGTAGACACGAAGGTATGTGTAAGCTTGAGAATACTAGCCACAGGTACCTTTCAAAGGCCAACTGGAGATATCATGGGGCTCTCACAGGCATCAGCATCCAAGGTACTCCACCAGTTCCTGGATGCCATGTTACCACATGCCAATGAGCATATATACTTCCCCCAAACTCAGGAGGAGTTGGCCAGCAATATGCACCTCTTCCACCATGTGGCAGACTACCCAGAGGTACTGGGTGCAATAGACTGCACGCACATACATATCAAGTCACCACCCAGTGAGCATGGTAGGCGCTACATAAACCGCAAGGGATACCACTCCATCAACTGCCAGGTCATGTGCAATGCCCAGGGCATTATCATGGATTTGTGTACTGGCAGCCCTGGAAGCTACCACAACTCCCACATCTGGCATGCCTCACAGCTGTACCAGGTATTTGTCAGGGGGGACATCCCATATGGCCACCTTGTGGGGGATGCTGGCTATGCACTGAAGCCGTGGATGATGATTCCCATCAGAAATGCACACACTCCCCTGTAAGAACGCCATAATGAGGCACACGCACAAACCAGAATCATCATAGAGCATGTGTTTGGGATGCTGAAATCATGGTTCCATTGCTTGGACCTATCTGGTGGAGCCTTGCAGTACTCCCCAGGCACGTGTGCCCACATCTTCATAGTATGTTCCATGCTACATAATATGATCCTGTGGAAACAGCTGCAGCAGGGACATAATGGTGAAGGCCCTCTCAGCCCACCACAATTGCCAAGGGCACCACAGGCACAGAGGGATTCAGACCATGAACACCCTGTGCCAGACCCAGTAGGCAGATGGAGGCATGCCCAATATGCCCATGCCTTGGCAAAGAGGGAACGTATAGCACATACACTGACAGTGTAGGCCCCTATGGACTGACACACTTCTCCACCTGCACACACAGTAAAATGGATGGCACACACACACGACCACGTGTAAATTGTCATGTATAGGTGGTCTACTGTGTGCATCCTACATAGGCAGCCCTCAACTATTGCACACACAACAGCTATTGGTACAAGGTAAGTCAACACCTGAACAGTAAATTAAGCTAACAGCATGTGTTGATACTGTATGTATATGTTCCTAGGTACATCGGTAGGTACATGCCTAATTGTCAGAAGCCATTCATAAGCCTAGCCAAAATGTGTACGCTGTCATCATCCCATTGATTAACTAACTGACCCTCTGTGGAGCAGAGCCAATTGCGGGGTCCCTGGGGTGTAACCACTGTTCCCCACCCACTCTGCAAGGATTCCCTGGTGTGTTAATGAGGGGCTCCATATAATGTAATCAGGGATGTAGTTCCAAAGCATGGGGAGTACCCATGACAGGTATCTGTCACCCCAGCATTCTCCAGTTATGGTTGTGACAAGGTGTAGCACATTACAGTGTGTGGCTCAGTGTGACATGGATTCCCATAGCTGGAGCACATCCATTAAACATCACTTGGACATACCATTAATAGGCATCATCCATATGTAAACTAACTGAGTTACACATTTGTTTGCAGTATGGAGGAACAGCCATAGTGCAGTCTACATACTAAACACCATAACACTTGTACATATCCCAGATGCCCCAGTGGTAAAGCCACTGACTGTTTCATGCATGTTCCTGGTTCCACAACCTGCAAGGGCTGTTACGTAATTCCAATGTCCCAAATAATGGATGTTGGATACAGGTCATTAGAGCACGTTTAAGCACATGTTAGCGGGTTTTTGTGCCGGTAAGTGTCGTTTAAACATGACTACATGAATATGTGCAACACAGGTCTAACCTTTGCTGAATATTACGCAGATCATGGGCAAAGCTGCCTAGAACTGCTGAAATGTGCATTGTTTACCCTTGTACTAATAGTGCCTGCTCTGAGAGGTAAAACAACCACTGCCAGGAGTAGAACATGCAACCATGTACACAATCACCTACCACTAAGCTACCTGAGATGTACCAACAGCAGGTATGTATTGTGACAGGTTAAAACACAAAAGGGTGGAGTTCGGGAAATAGTATACACCGCCATGTACCCAACGAAAGGTGCGTTCTCTCTCTCTCTATCTCTCTCTCTCTATATATATATATATATATATATATATATAATATATAGAGAGAAAGGGTGATAGAGAGATATATGTTGATATATACATATATACATATATATGCAAATATATAGATAGTTTAACAACATCTACACAACCATGGAGGTACATATAAATAGGATACCACCAAATACCGAATGCTTTACATGCCAACACGCATAATCTCAAGGCTTAAAGACCGAAAGACCACAGTACCAGAACACTAGAACCACGAGTACTATTATCACGATGTTAAGGGACATTTAGTTAGTGCTTCTGGTGCTGCGGTCCAGGTAGGTACTGTGTTTAAGTGTGCTTCTGATTGCTGTAGTGTGTGAAAGTGTATGTTCTGACTGTGTTGTGTGTTTCTGGGGGACTGTAATGTGTGTGTGTGGGTTTGCTTTGTGTGTCTGTTTGTGCTATCTCAGAGGTAGATTATTACAGTAGGTGTGGTGTGGAGGGGCGCAGCCACCCACATGGGGTGTGTATGGGGGCATGGTCACCTGGCCATACATAGTGTAGGATGGTTTGTTTGGATGTGATGGGTAGCAGTGTGTCTGTGTATGCATGTGTGTGTTCTGTGTTTGTGTTAGTTCCGGGAGTTTGACTGTCGTGAGTTTGAGTGTTCAGTATTGTGGGGTTTGGGAGTCTGGGAATGGTAATGTGGTTGTTGGAAGTGTGTGCATTCCTGAATCCATGGGTATGCCGTATACAGTGATTGAAGTCTTCAAATATTGGCTAATGGAGTAGCTGCACAGCTGATGTGAATGTAATCATCTACTCCAGAACACCAATTGGTGGCAGGATACCACATGTTACTGGTATCTAAGTATAAAAGGATGGCTTGTCATACATTCAAAATGTATGTACATACGAGAAAAACGTTACAACAGAAAACAAATAGGACTTATATTATTGTCAACTTGGGATGCCATTAAGGTATGTAAAAACTCAGTATGTTAGTGTATGTAGTACCTGTTCTGTATTAATTAAAGTGTACGCAATGCATATAGTGGGAAAAGGTATATGTAGTGATGTATTGTTGAGCATAGTAATGCTCGTAGAAATTGTGTGTACTGCTGTGGGCCACAAGGTAAACACCTCATACACCACAAAGGATGCTATATAAGGGCTTTAAACACAACAATTCCACTCCAGCCGCTGTCAGTGGCAGGGTTTGTCCAACAAGTACGTGCCATAACAGGGGATAGTATATGTTGATATACTGTAACAGTAGGCATATGTATGACCGTATAACTGAGAATAACATGTCTAAGGTGGTCCTGCTGTGCAATTATGATTTGCATTGTGGGATATTGTGGCAAAAATGTGAAATGTACAGTATTGTAGGTAGATATGTCTAACAGTTTACATAGCATTACTGTTATGTTATGCAAACATCAGGTATGTCTATTGGCAAGTACAATACACAATAACAGGATACATATGACTTGTAGTCACCAGGTAGTGTATCAGCATAATAGCTAACTGAAATGGAAGAGCTAGTCAATTATCCATGCACAAAGGATGTAATAGCTTCATAGGTTCATAGTTAGGTACTATGCTGTCTGGCCAAGGCCATTCGTAAGCTTAACTACAGTGTTTTCACTTGTGGCACCTCCCTAGGTTAGTGTCCTGTGCCTGTGAACAGCAGAGCCATTCATTTCCTGTGCCTCTGTACAGCAGAGCCACTGCAGTGATCCTTGGTGTACATGTCTGTCTCCCATCCACCCATCGAGGTATCTCTTGAAGAGTGCTAGTGAGAGTCCCTGCCTGATGTACATAGGAATCATGTTCCAAAGCATGGTGAGTGTCCGGGTCAGGAATGTATCCTTCCAGCACGTCCTAGTCATTGTTGCTTTTAGGTACATATCCCAAAGCATGTGGCTCTCAGTGGCCTTTGCTTATGTGGAGCGTATCCATCAATATTGTTTTGGACATGGGCCTTGTATGTTCAGCAGAGATCACCTCTGAGTATGCAGTATGCAAATGAGTACAGTTGGGATTTCTGTAGTTGGGCTGCATACGTCATCCTTCAGAGGTCAGTATTCCTCTTGGTGTGGTAATGTTGTGGTATTTAAAGCCATTGCTGTTGTCTCGTAAGGTACATCCCAAATGGGGTGTTGTACCCTTTAATGTGTTTCATAAGTCATGAGTAGAGAGGCACAATGGCTGCCTTTGTTCTGGCTACAAACCCATTAGAGATTAGGGTGGCCACGTAGAAGGATATCCACACCACCTTGGCAATACGGTTGTCAAAGGAGTGAATGCTATCTACTTGGGTTCTAAGATCCCTTATTATGTCTTATGTATGTAGGGGACTACCACCTACGTGATATTCCGCGGGTGATTGGTATAATCCAAAGGGGATGTCTATGCAGCTTGTGGCATGCAGCATGAGGCCATGTTATTGACACCAGGTATCCATCCCAGTGACACCCTTATGGAGGGTGTCTGTATCAGCTGGTGAATCAGTCATGGCCCCTAGTTTGCAGTCATCTGCATACCTAGTCAGGGTAGGTCCTCCTGTGCTAGCCTGTACCTCAGAGAAGCATATACCGAACATGAGGGGCCCTATGACTGAGGACTGGGGGACGCCAATTGTAACTGATTTACAGTAGGAACTAGGGTATGCTACCCTCACTGTGTGGGTTCTGTCCGTGAGCCACTTTGCATAACATCTCATGACGTAGGGGTTGATGTGCAGGTAGATGTGTATGTTGACAATACCAGAATAGGGAACTGTGCTGAAAGCCTTTGAGAGGTCAAGGTAGGCTGTGTAGACCTCCTTACTCTCATCTACTGCCTTGGTAACTGTCTCAAAGGACACCACCAGGTTTAGGAGGCATGGTCTGGCCCTAACAAATCCAAACTAGGTGGGATCAAAGGTTTGGAGGCCACCAATGTCTCTGTGAATGAGATCCATGATGATGTGCTCCATAGCCTTGCAGAACAGTCTAGTCAGACATATAGGCAATAGTTCCCCTGGTCCGTTGTGGCGCCACCTTTGTGGAGTGTGATAACTGTTGCTGTACACCATTCAGGGGCCACAATGCCTGATGCAAGGCTATTAGTGAATATGGTGCTCAAGTGGGGAGCCATTTTGTTCTGAAGTTTGTGGAAATCGCAGCCTGGGATGTTGTCCGGTCACATGGATGCTGTGTTCCTGGCTTTAGAGAGTGCAGCTTTGAACTGCATAGTTGTGATCACAGGGACTCTGCATCATTCCTGTATAGATATGGGCCCTTTAGGGTGTGAGAGGGGTGTAAAGTTAGCACTGAACCTATCTGCCAGGATGTTGCCAATATCAGTCGGTTCTGTAATGTTCATGCCTAACTGCTGTATGCCAGAGCAGATGTGGGTATCGCCATAGAGAGTAGTGACATACCTCTAGAATGCTTTGTGGTAGTCCTTGGAATTAGTCATGGTAATGTTTACATAGCTAGCTTTGGAGGATGTGATAAGGGATCTCAGATTCCTACTGAGGCTGACCAGGGAGCTCCTCCACTCATGGGATTGTACTCTACTTTGCAACAGTCTCCTGCTTCTGTTGTACATTATGTCCATGGCAGTGGACCACCAGAGTGGCATCTGTTTTCTGGTGGGTACCATCATGGCTCTGTTTAGGATAGCATGATCCATGCAGTCGTGTAAGTGCTAATTAAGTGCAGTTGTGTATGATTCAGCAGATATAACTGTATTGTCCATCTGCATGGGTATCATGACGTTTACTACTGCTGTCATAACAAGCCTGAAGTTGGCTTTGTAGAAATATTGTACTGTATTTTCCATAAAGGGTGTGGTGCTGGGATGTGGATAACAAGGGTGATTAGCATACGTTCAGATCTGACCAACGAGGAGTCACACATGTTGGTAATGACCAGGTCTAGGATATTGTTGGCCCTGGTGGTGGTGTGGATAGGTTGATCCAGGTGATTGGAGGTTATGAATCCCAGAAAGCATTGGCCTGATGTGTCGGTATATGAGTAGGTATCCCAGTTAATGGTGGGGTAGTGTCAGTCACACATCAGTAGTGTCTGTTTGAACCCTACTTTCCAGTACACCAAGAAGTGAGGACCGTTAACCATGGGGTATGGTGTGGAATCTGTAGCAAGCTGCAATTTGTATAGCAGTTATGGCCAGAGTTAGTTGCACTTGGATTACCTCTGATGCACTGTGCTAAGCAACCAGCCTGGAGGTGTGGATATCCTTGGGAAATATGGACACACCTCCGCCGTGGGTGTTACGGTCCTGGTTACATGACTGAAAGGTGTGGTATGAGTAATAGCCTGGTAGTGCAGGGATGCTCTCAGGAGCCTAGAAGCAGGTCCCAGTCACTGCACAGATATTGAAGTGGTCCATTACAAGGAATGCATCGGGTGAGTGCATTTGAGATGAAGATGTCAAGCATTGAGTAGCATTACCCTCAGGATTTGTTTGCCTGTTCCTGTTATGGTGGTGAATATGTTATTTGAACTGTGCCTAAAACAGGCACTATAGGAGCAGTAAGAGCCTTAGCCATAATCCATAATCCCAGGGCTGACAGGTGCAGGCCATCTGTGCCAAAGCATCGTGATCTGTTGACCATGTCATTCAAAGCAGACAGATACTGGATACCCTTGGAATGACACCAGAAGCATAGCCAATTGTTGAAGTAAATAATTCTGTCCTTTTACTGCGTTATCAGTCTGGACGATGGCCAAATGCTACTCAGGGCTAGGGCAATACCTGCCTGGGCTAAAAGATCGGAGATCTATTCCATGTCTCTTTACATGTAGTCCAGGAAGGTACATCTCAGGGCATTCACACTAACATGGAGAATGACACAGTCCTATTGTACCTGTTAAGGAGTGACCTGAGTGCATAGGTTATGTTGTGGATCCTGTTACCCAACAGGTAGCTGATAGTAACTATCACCTTGTGTAGCCTGCTGAGTGGGACATCAGTGTGACTGCCTATAGAGTCACCTATGACTAGTGTGTTCTGTACGTTATATCGCCCTATTGGTTGTGGTTGATGTGCCACACTGAGTCTGTGGGCTACAAGTAATTGGTGTTGTGTTGGGTGATGTGGGCTGCCTGCATTTCTGCTTTGGAGTTCTCTGTTGCCTAGACAGAGTAGTATTGAGAAGCTCCGCAAATGTTGTAGTCTTACTATGTGTGGCCTGTGGTGGTGGAGATCTAGTGAGACTATGTGATGAGTGTGGTACAAACGTTTAACATCCCCACATGATTGTCAGGTTCAGTCTGGGTTGGAGAGAGCTTTACCTCCAGCATGGCTAGATATGTGCATCTCCCACAGGTTGTAGTGTTGTATGTTAGGAGGGGAGTATTGACTGTGTACATGAGACAATTTCTATATTGCCTCACGATGCCCATATTTATCATATAGACAAGCGATAACACTGGGAATTGACACTTGGACATGCCTGAATATTTAACTATTTCCCACTAGATATGTGAGGAAATGGTGTACAAGAGCTGTTTTACTCTAAGCAAGCTGGAAATGTAAGTACAAACAGTGTTTACCTGTAGGTAATAAGGAGGTTTGAGTGCTATAGTAATTAGTAGCTCATGAAGTGCTTACATGTTCTGAACAAGTGCTGAGCATGAATAAGCAATACAGATAGGGTGTTGGATAACATAAACACACTGCCCCTCCAACAGGTACACAATCACATATCTATGAACACAACAGAGCCCCTGTAACCATAACTATGATGCTGCAAGGTGCACTCAGGCTGCATGGGACCTGTCCACATCCCTGGTTGTATCATACACATATGGCAAAACAGTTTGCTCTACACACACATCATGTAAAACATAGCTTCATGTCAGTCTGTGAAAACACTGAATGGTGCACACCAACAGTTATCACAACCCCCAAATGGGAGGCACTGCACTACTACCCTGCTGAGTCTGGTCTGAAAGTCCATGAACCTTAATTAATGTATATGTTGTTAGTAGTACAGATGTAGATAACAGTATGGATGATTTCACATTGCATATCATACCTGAGACAGGTCATAGGACATTATCAACCATACTGTGTTCCACCTACACTCAGTATACTAGATGTACCATTGCATGTTACAGGAGTGTTCTGCCAGTGGACTCTTGACAGGACCAACACTACAAAAGGTGTCTGAGTAATATGTGCATATCACACCAGTGGCAGCTACAGTAAAACAGGGTTAATTCATTGTACTCCCCCCTCATTGTAGCCCATACCACACAGACCAATGGGAGGCATCTGCCTATGTAAGTATGTGAATGGCTATGACCTAGGTGCAATAGCTGACTTAGTGTTGTGGACAACATACAGAATGGGCTTTGAGGGTGAGGTGTGTGACATATGTGCACAATCTGACAGCTGCATATTACATTGTCACCGCTAGGTTAATAACCCTGTACCCATGAACTACCACCTAGGCAGCTGTCAACATAATGGACACTGTGTGTAAGGGATGGTGCTGTGCAGTTTAACTCCCTGAGCTAGTGATGTCACCAAGCCTATTAGGTAGTCATAGGAGGTAACCCTGATCATGACAGGGTGCCATCCATGAACATGGAGATCATTGTACAGCCATACTCATCACTCAAGTGACCAATATCGGATCACATATCACCTTTAAGGGGTATTGCCCATGTTTGGATGGGTGACACCAGCCTTCACAATCCTCATCTCCACTATGTAGCATGATGCCGACCCTGCATAAAGACATGTCCAACACTGTGATGTTGGACATGCTACATGTGCATATCCTAATCTGAAATACATACGTCATGGACATCCACCTTCCTAGTACAAGGATTGCCACATGCTGGACAGATCCTTGTGCCATACATGTTACATACTCCTGCCATACTATGCAAGCCTGTCCAGCAAAGCTGCACATTTCACTTCTGTCAGACATGGTGTGATGACCGCATGGTAGATGTATCATTAACCATCTGGATCAGTTATGTGGCACTGCTTCACCTGGTGCCGGAAACATAGCTGTCAGCTACAGCTAGGTAACCTTACATCCTAGGCTCATACATGGCCCAGGGCATACAGACTAATACATGACCTTGGCCGTACATGCTATAGTTGATAACCATCCCTGCAAATACCATCCGGCTAGCCAGTGTCCCATGTGTATCACATGTGCAACACAGGCGATACGTGCCAGGATGTTGAACTGCTGTACAGTGCCGTGTAGATGTATAAGGCAAAACACATGATGTAAAGGCTTCCGTGTGCATGTCTGCATTGTCACAGGTCATGTCCGTTAAGGCAGTGTATGTGTTGATATGTGACATATAAACAGCATCAAGGTCGACAGCATTAATGTGGACACATCCAGGCATGTGCTGATAGGTAAGAACACCAGTACAAGTAAACAGATATGCCCACATCAAGACAGCATCCACATGGAGTGTGAGCAATGTAATCAGGTGACACACATATATGGTGATAATATCCAATCCCCACTGAGTGTCACATGTGTGTGACACAAACATGTCAGTGGTGTCAGTATCATGAAGATTTACAAAGACAACTGTTTATATGTAATAAATGTGATACACATGTATGTGCAGCTGTATCTCTGTGCATCTCTGAGATACTGTGACCTGTCTCCATTATTATGTCTTCCAGATATGCCATGAGCAAGGCTCCCAGCCTATAGCCACTTGGAGGATGAGGCCCTTATACCTTACCTCCAAGACAAATATGATGTCCTGTTTAGCCATGTGCCACAGGATGCACAGCAGTGGGATGACCTGTGGCAGGAACTTCATAGGAGGATTAATGATGTGGGTGGCCATAACTGCACATACCAGCAGGTGCGCAGACACTGCACGGACCTGATCAGATGTGAGAAACAGCCTGCGAATGCAATCGCCAGGGAACAAGGTGCGACAGGTTGTGGGCCACCAACCCCCCCCATTCACACGTACGTAGGAGCTACTGGCCAACCTGGGGACATCGTCAGAACAGCATCCACAAACCTCAGCTGACATCCAGGTGAGCCTGGAGTTGCCTGGTAAGTCACTACTGTACATATAACTATTATATCCCATATAGTTGCATGTGTCACTGTACAATATGTAATGTAACATCATATGCAAGGCATGTATACACACATGCTGCATACTATAGTATGCTATTCGGTGTATGCACACATGTGCATACTCCGTAGTATATCCTATTGTACTGGTGAATGTGTTAACATGCACATTGCACCCTGTAGCTGTCATACAGGTGTGGATAATGATCATAGTGCTGTGTCACCCCTATATAGGTACCTCTGGCATTCTGTAGAGACAGCAGGCCATTGCAGGTGAGACAGTTATAAGTATCAGGCATGTTAACGCACAGATCTATTCACCATGTGGCCAGTTACCACATGTACACATAATGTATGGTCTGGTCACAATATACAGGTTGCATCTGCAATCCATCACACTGGCTACCCATGTGCAATTCTTGCAAACTAAGTGAAACACCAACATGAAACCTCAGAAACTGTCATTGCTAGATGTGTGGACAGCTGTGCATACAACGGTGGAGGTGTTGTTCAATGTAGGAACATGTACTATACATCAGAACTACACATGTGGGGTACACAAACAGTACTACACAGTGAGCTGGAGTATGGGCAGCCCACAGGATTCCCCATTGTGGATTATGCCCCTGCTATGAGTGCACACATTGTGATGTGCCATCTGACATGTTCATGACATGTAGTGGTCCGGCTGCAACATTGTCTCACTAACCCATAAAACATACCCCACATACCAAACATACAATCCTTTGTCTGCATAGCCCTGTGGACAGTGGAGTATATGACATCTATGGGTGTATGTCATATGGGACAACACAGACATGTGAGATAGATGGCCATCACAACCGTTTGGCCAGCACATGTTCACACATGGTCATGGAGGATGGCCAAAGACATGTAGCAACACACAGTAGATGTGATGTGTTTGTGTGTACACCCTGTTGTACATTGGCAACACATGGTCCAAGTATAGCCTTTGTTGAATGGTTATATTGCAGATGTGGAACACTGGACATCCTACAAGCCTGTGCACAGCTTGTGGAGGTGTAACTTCATTCGATCACAGAAGATGTGTTGAACATTATGACTGTGTCACAGCATGACAGTAGTCACCTGTACAGCATCCACATACATACACAGACAACCACATCAGGCCACAGATACAGTACATTTCTCTTGCTGCTGTTGGACATCACTGTCAGCCATGCACTTCGTGTGTGTAGTACACAAATGTCATGTGGGACATGGTGTATTGACAAGCCTGCCATGTGTGGACATGGTTGCCAGGCAGCTAAAATATGTTTGCAGATGTGCAGGGGTGTCATCCGTATGTCCTTCGGTGACCTGTGTCACACATTCCACATCATGATTTACTGTATACACCTCAGCGACGTGGGTCACAATCCACAGTATATATGTATTGTGTATGCACACAGTCATGGCTATGCACTGTGTGTGTAATTCACACTGTATAGCAATAGAGACGCCTCATGATTCCATGCAGTGGCACTGTGTCTGTACTTCACACTGTATAGCAATATAGATGTCTCATAATACCCTTCAGTGGTCATGCACATCTGCTAAAAGTGCATTTTATCTGTAGGGCAGACAGACAGCACTACAATGTGACACCATTACCCCACTGTATATGTGACAGGACACCATTGTGTCAAACATGTATGCATGTCAATGTACACATCAGTAGATTACATGTCATACTACATGTTAATGTCAAGGTCCTATGCCACACATCAGCCATGTGTACTGTTAACCTGTGATGGTCCACAAGGTGTAACACAGGGATGCATGCTTACTACCATGATTGAGTGAAATGCATGGCTTCTGCTATGACACATGCTTGCTGTTGTGTGCAACCCAGGGATGTATGATAACTACCACTATTATTGTCTGAGCTGCATGCCGTCTGCTGTATTACATGCATGTTGCATGCCTTCTGTCAAATCCCATGCATGGCATGTGTGCTTCTGTGTGTGTGTGTGTGTGTGTGCGTGTGTGTGTGTGTGTGTGTGTGTGTGTGTGTGTGTGTGTGTGTGTGTGTGTGTGTGTGTGTGTGTGTGTGTGTGTGTGTGTGTGTGTGTGTGTGTGTGTGTGTGTATCTGTATTGTAATGTAGAGTCTTTGTTTGCCTTCACAGGTGATGTAGGTGCGTTACCCTCCTGCGGTCCATCTGATGTTAGTGTCCCCACAGACTCTAGCAGTGATGATGAACATATGCTTGAGGCACAGACAGGGTTGTCAGGGGCTGAATCTGTGCCATTGGTTGCCATTCCACCTATATCCCTCTCATCCCCACACACAGATCTCATGCCAACACATACACCATCACCAGTGGCCATAGAGGAAGGACAGTTACTGTGTGGTAGCTTGGAACAGGAAAGTGTGGTGGGTACGGAAGGTGTGTATTCACACTATGGTGTCAGGCAAATGACTGGAGATGGGCCAAACAGGCATGTGGCCAGTGCTACTCATAGGAGGACCTCTGGCCGACATGCCCCTGCAGGACAGAGCATAGCAGCTGGTGTCACCAGACGCATGTTTCAAACTGTAATGGCAGCATAGGCATGTGCTGAATGGCAGAACAGAGAAGGGCAGAGGCTTCAGAGGGCTACTATCTGTTCTTTAAATGACAACATCCAGGCATTGGCAAATGCTCAACAGCAGATTGCTGAGGTTTTGGACAGACAATTGGGTGACATGGTTGGAATCCTTGACCATGGCATGACAATCCACAAGCGTGAGTTGTCTGTGCTGGAACATCTGGTAGGAGTGAGTTGTAGGGCACGTGGATGTAGGCCAACTACGTCACCTGGTGCAGGTCTACATGAATGAGCTACATCACATGCCCGCTCCTATAGTGGCAGTAGCAGCAGCAGTGCAACTGGTGCTGCACTGTCCACACCAGGACACAGCAGGCCATGTGTATGTGGCCCTGGACGGTCCCAATAGGGGAAACGGTTCCAGTGGACATGTGTCATCGGACAGTACCCAGTCTGCACCTCTGCCTGGTAGTGCCTGTGCAACCCATGGCAGGCACAGGTCACGTGGCCGGAACCCGTGAGCTGTAAAACCTGTTCTTTACAGTCTGGAGTTGTCAATAATACCCTTGTGTAGGCCAGACACATGGCAGAACTGTGTGCACACATACACGCACACACCAGAAACATCTGTAAAGCACCACAACACTCATATGCATAACAACCGCACATGGCCAGTTAGATCACAGGCCCTAACCCACACACATGATGTCATCCACTGGTGCAGCCTAGGCCCCTGGCAAACATTATCACCCCGTGCATATGATGATGCCTGTGCCGAATCCCTGTCATCCACACCATCGGTACAGGGACATGCTCATATGGTCTGATGCACAGGGTAAACAGAATAGGGAGATAAGTGTAGATTACAATTGTTGTGTACTGTTGACATGCAGCAGACATACCATGTAGTACATGTTTAGAATGCATTGTTTTCTGTTCACAGTATGTGTCTTGGTAACAACAGTAACAGCATGTTGGTAATGATGTCCTGCTTCCCTCCTTCAGGTCTAATTGCATGTGCCGTTGAGTGCCAGTGTTTGCAGTTTCCCATGTGTAAATGTGGACTACATACAGGTATGTATGACAATACCAGCATGCTATTCGTAGCTTCAAACTCACTGTTAGAAAGGCTGACATTCCAAAGATGTCTACACATCTACTGATCCAGGAGCATGGGAGCTGTGTATTAAGCTACAGTGGCTAGAGATGTGACATCCATACCGGGTGACATCACAGGTACAGTTACATGGGGCAGGGAGTTTACATAGCTGATGACAAGGGTAGAGGCCAGTTGATAGCTTGAGGCCTCACTGTGTGGCAGTAATACACATTCACATTACAGGATGAGAACACACAACTACACACACACACACACACACACACACACACACACACACACACACACACACACACACACACACACACACACACACACACAGGTATTCGCACACATGTATTCAGACACACAGTAACACATCCACACTCACTGGGTCAACGACACTGTAACACACACACGCACTTGACAGTGTTGAGGTGAGGACCCCTGCCTATGTGGTAATCACCATTACAGTACTGTGCACCCACATGATGCAACACAAAGAATAAACATGTATAGGTAATCAGTAATGCCTAAGAACGACGGCATCAACAGGGTAGTAGATTGCATCACCTGAAGGGGTTAGGAGTCCTGTCTGTTCACTATGGTAACATACATCCTCACTCCATGGACCAGACAGCCATACATACATGCACACACACACTGTGGAGTCCACAATTGAATGCACCTATGCCATGCACATACAGATAGTTCACATGTGTGTGATACACACCCCACCCCTGCCTATGTCTTGCTTTCTGCACTGCAGTATGTACAGATCTCTACAACAGTGTACAGGAGTGTGAGTAACAATTGGGATGTATTCCCCACCATACATGGATATATGGACACACAAGCAAACACACATGGCAGTATTGTGAATCAAACACCTGCTATCTTATGATATGTATGACAGACATGCAGTGGTATTGCCCGCATTACAATATGTACCGATGCTACCTTTGGCAGTTGTGCTGATATATGCACATGGGAGGTCTTAAGTGTTACAGTTGTCAAGTGATTTACAGTCAGTGACACCCTGACTGCTGTGTAGGTTGTATGTCTTCCCCTGCAATTAACAGAAACATAGCTTAGTGTTTGCACATGTTATTGTAGAATGGCTTGTGACACACCTGTGAGCTGTCTTCAGCAAACATCCATCTGCAAAGATGGCCCACCACTTAGTCATGTCCACACATCCATCCATACCTGATGTACATCTTACCGTACTGTCAGTATTCCACCATATACAGTTGGCAATGATGGGGCTGCATTGCAACTGCATGTTGTAGTAATACACATGTCACCTGCAAACATCAGCTACTGCACATGCATGGTAGCGGAAAGCACACCACTACATGTACATGTGTGTATGTCCTACATTCCTGCCATTTAGCCATGTTTGTAGGCATTGCAATTGGTGGACATGTGTGACGACATACATGACACATGGACTGTTGTATGATATGATAGTTGTCATGGGTAACCAGTACAGAGGGAATGTTAACTCAGTCAACATTGATATCACACCTTATGTACTGTTAGCATTCAACAGCCATGAACCTACCTTCCATGTGCATGTGTGTAATTGCTGTAGCCACCTATCTGTATGAAGGACAGCGACAGCTATGTTTTGTACATATGTGTTGTGTGTGTGTGTGTGTGTGTGTGTGTGTGTGTGTGTGTGTGTGTGTGTGTGTGGCATGTACATATCCATGGCAGGTACATTTATGTCATATCCAAACATGAGGGTATTTACTGGTGTACAGCAACAGTCATCTGTTACTGCTGTATATGACCCAGGGCCCCTGTTATGTGTACAGCCGACCTGGTTACGAACAGTGGTATCATTGCATTGCATAACACATGATGCAACTGTGTCAGTACATGGGTAGTCTGCACAGTTGCTGTAGAGCTAGGTGCAGTCCACTGGTCATAGGTCACATGGTGTTGTACTAATATATGTTCTACCACATGTATGGATGTGTGTGTTGCTTGTCCAAGGACATGGTGATGTCTGAGGGCTACATCCTAGAACATGGCTTTTGACACTGTGATCTGCACCTGACACATCTGTGATGCTTTTTGAGGGTGTACTGGTCAGTACATGATAGTGGCCTTCATGTATGTGGGGGCACCACCACCTGGAGCGGTCCGTAATGGTGTTATGGCCCACATGTCTGTATCCGAGGTATATGGTGGTAGTGCTAATTTGCACAACTGAGCCTTCAACCAGGTGTTCCTCACTGCACAGATGTCAGTATTCCCCATTGTTGGATCTACATTGGCAGCTGTGATTACAAATGCTACACATCTAGCACTGTTTAGCATACACATATAATGCAGTTGTCCTCTAGGTGTCAGGGTGTTAAACTGGTTTCAGGACATTCATCTATGAATGGCACTATATGGGCAAAGTAGCCAGTCCTGGCAGGACATCACCATGGTTGGTATTAATATGCCAGGTTTAGATTGGTACATCTAAGGTGATGGACAGCAGCAGACGTTGTGTAGAAGACTGGTGTCAGATATTTGTAGTGCAGCATTCATGCTAACAATGACAACTATCGACACACTGTGCCCTTCCGTGTTTATAATCAGAGTGCATACAAAACAGCCCTTTGCTACTAAGTGTGTGAGCATGCCCAGTATGACGTTGTGTAGATGAACACATAGTGCATTCCAAATGGCCATGTGCTACTAAGTGTGCGAGCATGCCCAGTGACACCTTGTGTTGGTTATGTGCCTCTATGTGTATGGGCATGGCTATTGTAACCCTGTATAGTGATTTTGGTCATCCAGTCAACAGACGTCCATACCCCACTTCAGGATGGATTCCTACATTGAAAATACTGGTTCACAGGTATGTACATCGTAACTGCCGGCATCCATGTTAATGTCAACATTCCGAGTAGGTCATATTGACAGTCTTGAAAGGTGTAGTGTCTGTGGTGCAGCACGTATCTATGTAGTATTGTAATAGTGGTCCATAGATTGGCAATTGTCCTAATCACACCACTGGCGTGTGTTTGTCTCCATCTGCCTGGGGACAGGAATATGCTTTTAGACTGCTCACACTCCATACAATCCCTATCGCCAACTTTTCCATTGCTGATGATGTCACCCACCTAGAAGTACGCCTCTGGGAGTGCTGTGTCCCAGTAATCTTGGTAGCACGTTCTGTAACTGCGTAATGCTGTAGTGTGATAAGTTAATTAGGTCTGTGTTCTGATCCCAGCCATGCCAACTGTGTGTGTGTGTGTCTCTGTCGGCCTCGGGACAGAATAATGCTTTTAGACTGCTCACACTCCATACAATCCCTAACGCCGACTTTTCCATTGCTGATAATGTCACCCACCTAGAAGTACGCCTCTGGGAGTGTTCTGTCTCAGTAATCTCTGTAGTGTGTTCTGTAACTGCATAATGCTGTAGTGTAATAAGGTAGTTAGGTCTGTGTTCTAATCCCAGCAATGCCAAGTGTGTGTGTCTGTCTGCCTGGGAACAAAATAATTTATTTATTTATTTATTTCAGTTTGATGACCGGGGAGGTCCACTGGGCTCAGGAGCCCATTTTCAGTGGAGGCCCGGGGAGAAAAGCTCCACATTACAAAATACAAAGATAAAACAAAATACAAAATACAAAAGATAAAAATAAACATAAGATTCAAGGTACAGATACATAAGGATGCAACCGTCAGTCTACATGGTATGAATGCTGGTAATTTTTGATACAGAGGTAGTAAAAGGAATGGTGTTTACATAACATATTATTTATATCTTGAAATGGATGATTAAAGATTACAAAGAGTCTGATTCTAGTAATGGCAGAGTGGTAGAGCAAGCATAGGTTTTAGGGAGGGAATAAAGGAGAGCAAACTATTTACAGTATTTACATATATACACAGGACAACAGTAGCAATAAGTAGATATGAACAAGGTTGATAGTAGTAAGAAATTGAATAGCATTACTGTTAATATGTACAGTGAGGGGGCTAGGTGGAAAGTGCAGTTGCACTTCCACTTAGAAAACAGGTAGGAATGGAGTAATTTTTGAAATTATTAGGATTTTCTATCAATCTTAAAGAAGGAGGGAGAGAGTTCCACTTTTGGCTAAGGAAAAGAAAGGAGGTGCTGCCGGAGGTCGTTTTGGTTTGTGGACATTGAGTAGGTTTAGGTGGGCTGAACGAAGTGGCCTATTAGGGTATATGGTTGAAGGATGTTGGATAGTGCAGGACATTTAGAGGGGCTAAATATTAGCCTGTGGGCAGTGGTTAATTGGAGGTAGTCTAGAAGGTTGGGGAGTTCTAGCCAGTTTAGTGACTGGAGGGCAGAGCAATGATGGGAGGAGTGTTTTGCTTTGGTGGTGAATTTAGAAATTTTGTTATAACAACTTTCCATTTTGAGGAGGTGGAGGTGGATAAGTTAGTTAATAGAGGGCACCATACATTAGTGAGGGAAGAAGATAGGTAGTGGCAAGCGTTTGTCTAGAAGCAGGAGAGAGATAGTGGAAGTTTCTGTATAACAGGCCAAGTTTTTGATGTGTTTTCTTAATGTTGAGTTGAACATGGATGTCAAATTTTAGGTTTTCATCGATAGTGACCCCAAGAAGTTTGGCATGCGGGACAATTTCTATGGTAGAATTTTTAAGGCTTCTAATTTTGAAGGTCTTTTTGTCAAGAGGGAAGGATTTTGTAGCTGGCAAGAGTAGTATTTTAGATTTGTTAGCATTTAGAGATAAGTGATTATGGAGCATCCAGTTCTCAGTGGCAGAGAAGGCATTTTGAGTGTGTGCTAGAAGTTCAGGGAGATTGGTGGCACAGCAGATTAAGGTGGAGTCATCGGCGTATTGTAATGCGATATCAGTATTTGGGATAGCAGAGTGGAAGTCATTGATGAAGATATTGAAAAGCATGGGGCCAAGAATGGAACCTTGGGGAACTCCAGTGGGGGTAGGAAGGAAGTTAGAGGTGCCTTTTCTCCATTTTACAGCTTGGGATCTGTTGGAAAGGTAACTTGAGAACCAGGATAATGTATTGTCAGAGAGGTTAAGGTTAGAGAGGTGACTAAGGAGATGAGTATGGGAGACAGTGTCAAAAGCCTTAGAGAGATCAAGTAGGACTGTTGAAACTATTTTGCCAGAGTCACGAGCATGATTGACTATATCAAGGAATGAAAGTAGAGCAGTTATAGTGCTATGGCCAGGACGGAAACCATGTTGAGTGTGAGAGGAGGTGTTTTTTTGTAAGGTAAAGCATTAGTTGAACATGAACCGATTTTTCCAGTAGTTTCGATACTGGGGAGAGGATGGCTATGGGACTAAAGTTTGAGGTATTATTGTTTATACCACCCTTATGAAGGGGGTGTATAAAGGCAGTACGCCACAGTTTAGGGACATATGATTCCTGTATGGATCGATTGATTAGGATGCTAATGGGAGAGCGATTCCATCTGCAGCAATTTGTAAGAATTTAGATGGAATATTATCTGGGGCATTTGAGCAAGGTTTCAGTTTGCTGAGAAGTTGTTTTATATATGAGGTAGAGACTGGTTTGAGTTGAAAAGTGGTGGGAGGGTTGGGTTTAGAGGCTGGGGTAGAGTGACAGAACTGTGAGGATGGGTTGGTAGGGAAGGATGTATTTAGTTCAGCTATAGAATTAATAAAGAAGGAGTTGAACAGAGTAGCAATTTCTGTGTCGGATTTGGTAGTATCAGGGCAAGGATTATTTTGGTGCCTGGGTTGAGAAGAGAATTTATGGACTTCAAAATTGTTTGGGGTTATTAGAATGGTTGGCTTGGAGAGTCATGTAGTAGGATTGTTTGTCTTTGTATATAAGTCTTTTAGTAAGGTTGCAAGTTGTTTATATTGAAGTAGGGTCTCAGGATGTTTATTATGCTGAGATAGTTTCCAGCATTTGTCTCTCTGTCGCATGAGTTTTTTGGTTTCTCTAGTTAACCATGGTGTGAATTTAGATTTCATTCTTATGGTTCGCGGAGGTGCTTGGGTGTTAAGTATATTTAGGAAGGTAGAGTTAAAAGTTTCAACGGCACTATCAAGTGGTAAAGACTTTAGATTATTCCAGTTAGTTTGTTTGAGGGTATTAGAGAAGGTAACGGGATTAAAGTGAGTAAGGTTTTGTGTATGTAGGTATTGATGCTGGAGGGGGGAAGACTGTGTTGCTCGGTGGATGAAGGCTGGCAGGTGGTCACTGAAAGAGTCGGGAAGGATTCCAGAGTCCAAGATATTATTAGGGTGGGTAGCTAAGATCCAGTCAAGTGTGGATCCTGGAGGATTGGTCTTGTTGGGTCTGGTAATAGAATTGGTTAATTGAGTAAAGTTGTAAAGATTGACGGTTATGGCTGAATTTGGGTTATTAACTTTGTTCCAATCGATATTGACATCCCCTAAAATATAGGTCTCTAGGTTAATATTAGTTGAGATCCACTGGAGGATTTCTTCAAGGGTGATAGCATTGTTACCTGGGGGAATATAGAGGGAGATGAAGCAGATACTTTTGTGAGTATTCATTTGTAGTAAACTTATAAGTAGTTCAGCGTTGTAAAACTGAGGAATAGGGTTTGGGTAAGGAGTAATGGGGAGTAAATTGGAGAATATCAAGGCTACTCCTCCACCTTTTCTGTTTAAGCGATCAGATCGAAGGGCTTGAAAACCAGGGGGAAGGATTTCAGAGTCAGATATAGTAGGTTTTAGCCAGGTCTCAGAGATGGCTACAATGTCAGGAAGGTTATGGTGAAGCCAGGCATGAAATAGAGTAGATTTATTTCTTAGACTTTGGGCATTGAGAGTAACTATTTTTAGGCTTTTGAGATTGGTGGTTTTGTTACATTTTGGGAGGGAGAGATTGTTAGTAGTGCTAGGTCCAGGGTTTGGGTGGATATCGCCTGATTGGAGTAGGTGGAAGAAGATGGAAAATAGTAGGCTATTTAGTTTGCCTTTTGACTCTTGTGTGCAGTAGATTAGAACTTTGGGAGAGTAGTGTATTGTAGAGATGGGTAGGATCTTTGGTTTGAAGTAGTGGAGAGGATTATGCTGTAATAGAGAGGATGATATGTTATGGAAGTGAGTTGTGGAGTGGTTAGAATTTGGAATGGAAGTTGAGAGGTGTGACCAAAAAGAATGGGGAAGAGAAGAGGAGGTATAGGAGGAAGTAAGGTACAGTGGAATTAGAATTAAAAGCGTGATAAAGGGATTCAAGAATGAGAAGGAGTGGAGAGTACATATTGTGAGTGGGTAGAGAAAGAAAGATGAGGAAGAATGGATGGAAACGTAGGGTGAGAGAAAGAGACAGAGAGTAGGGAAGTAACTGTGGTGTAATTAGTGTAGGGAGTGGTTTTACTAAGTGGGAGGATAGGAGGATGTAAATAAAGGAGTGGCCTATAATTGATGGGCGGAGAGAAGAATGGCGGAAGGCTAGTGATTGGTGTGGATAGAGAGGGAGGGTTTAACTGGAGTAATAAATGTAGGTGGAGTGGGGTGGGTGGGATTTGGGGGTAGGGTAGGGGAGCGGAGTGAGCCATAAGAGGCGAACGGAGCGGTAGAGACAAAAGAGTAGAACAGCTCAGGATGAACAATCAGTGGATTACAGACTGCTCAGGTAAGAGAAAAGTGCAGGTGAGTAGAGAATAATAAAGTGAGGTAGTACTGTTCGGAGAAGGAAAGAGGTGATTACAGAAGAGCAAAAGATATATGAAGAAAGGATGGGGCAAGGTATGGGCAGCAGAATGTTTTAAAGAGATGTATAGGATAGCAGGAGCAGGTTATAGACAACAAAATGTAGGTGATGCAAATTATAGGATAGCAAGATGGAAAGTGGGTTGGAGTAATTTGAAATTGGACCACTGGGTACAGAGGAGGGTATGGCTGCTGGCAGTCCTGGCTAAAAACTAACAATTATAGGCTATAAGACATAATAATCTTAAATGTCAGCTTGTCTGCCAGGTTTAGGTGAACACATACTTTCTTTCTTCCTTTCTTGGAAGAGCTCAGAGGTGAGACCGCAGGTAAAATGGAAGGGTCCAGAGATTCCAGATATCCAAATTTTCAGCCTCTAGTGGAAGGAGGGCAAGTTTCTTTCTTCCTTTCTTGGAAGAGCTCAGAGGTGAGACCGCAGGTAAAATGGAAGGGTCCAGAGATTCCAGATATCCAAATTTTCAGCCTCTAGTGGAAGGAGGGCAAGTTTCTTTCTTCCTTTCTTGGAAGAGCTCAGAGGTGAGACCGCAGGTAAAATGGAAGGGTCCAGAGATTCCAGATATCCAAATTTTCAGCCTCTAGTGGAAGGAGGGCAAGTTTCTTTCTTCCTTTCTTGGAAGAGCTCAGAGGTGAGACCGCAGGTAAAATGGAAGGGTCCAGAGATTCCAGATATCCAAATTTTCAGCCTCTAGTGGAAGGAGGGCAAGTTTCTTTCTTCCTTTCTTGGAAGAGCTCAGAGGTGAGACCGCAGGTAAAATGGAAGGGTCCAGAGATTCCAGATATCCAAATTTTCAGCCTCTAGTGGAAGGAGGGCAAGTTTCTTTCTTCCTTTCTTGGAAGAGCTCAGAGGTGAGACCGCAGGTAAAATGGAAGGGTCCAGAGATTCCAGATATCCAAATTTTCAGCCTCTAGTGGAAGGAGGGCAAGTTTCTTTCTTCCTTTCTTGGAAGAGCTCAGAGGTGAGACCGCAGGTAAAATGGAAGGGTCCAGAGATTCCAGATATCCAAATAATGCTTTTAGACTGCTCACACTCCATACAATCCATATCGACGACTTTTCCATTGCTGATGATGTCACCCATCAAGAAGTACACCTCTGGGAGTATTGGGTCCCAGTAATCTCGGTAGCACATTCTGTAACTGTGTAATGCTGTAGTGTGCTAGAATAGACAGGTAGGTGTTCTATTCCAAGGCATGACAGCTGTGTGCGTGTTTGGCAGTCATATCTTATGTGTTGGTATCTGTGAATGGCTAGCTCCAGGATGTGTTGAGGAGTGTGTTTTGTTGTTTTCCTATATAGTGTCCATAAATGTCATAATTGCCCAAGAGACTGGGTTAGCAAGACATACAAATACATTTGCCAATAGGTCTGGTGAGTAATGTCAGCAGCCCTAATCTTACCCTTAATACAGTCTGAACCTGTGTGAAACACAGAAACACACGTGCCTTGATAGTAACACCAGTACATAATGCAGGAGGCGCATGTGGTTTCCTTTTCATTCTTGTCTAATGCTTTGATGTCACATGGTCCACTGTTGTGATATATATTCTATATCTACATATGTGTGTGTATATGTATATGTGTGTATATATATATATATATATATATATATATATATATATATATATATATATATATATATATATATATATATATATATATATATATATATATATATATATATATATATATATATATATATATATATATGTGTGTGTGGACATTAGCACACATAAATCTACATGATGGAATACATGTCCTATACTGTTGAATGCCTGTGCTGGATGATCTGTATGTGATAACCTCAGATGTATGTATATATGACATGGCTTAGTGGAAAAGCACATTGTCTGTGGTGTGTAGGGTCCTGGGTTCGAGCCATGCAGAGACCGGTTGTCTTGTTGCTGGGAAGAACAAGGGACATCGAATACGGTGACAGTAAGGCACTTTTAACCAGTTGTGTGCGGATCTGCGCGACAGTAAGCAGTGGTTATTTTTGTGGAGGCTCAGTATGGGTCATGTAACTATGCATTAGAAGACAATACTATGTAAACAAGGTGAAAAATAGTGAATCCCGTTTATCCCCAGGGTGTGATGCAGATCCCAAGAGTGTATGTGTATAGATAGCCGGGTGCAGTACTCGAATATAGGTGAAAGCATGGGGGGGTGTCAGGCATACTGTACGTACATTGGAGCCCTGTGTCTCAGGATTGCTCTTGCCTTAGCGCACCTAAGCTAGGGGTGTGTCTATACCTGCTTAGTGCAATTGGGAGGAACAACAGCAGTAGGAGAGTAGTCAAGGTGAACAAGCTGGGCAAACAGGTGATAATTATCACAATTAGCAGATTACAGGCCTAGCCCGGACCAGAACACTACGATAAAGTGAGCAAGCACCATACCCATGGGTTTTTTCCACACTCTACACCACCGGTGTATACATGCGGGGAAATTTTACAAAACAGTCCAACGAAATGAGAAGGGCTGCAGCAGGCAACATAGACCAACATGTGCAGGAGGCTGAGGGTGGTGAGGATGTGAATGCTGTCGAATAACCCTCAGTGAGGAGACAGAGAAGACTGTACAGACCCAGGGTAACCTACCATGGGCTACATGAGCTGGAGATGGAGTGCTATGGGGTGGACAGAGACCTCCTACAGCAGATTGATGAGCTGTGCCGGCCACACCTGACACATCAAACAGGCCGAGGGAAACCCATCCCAGTGGATACCAAGGTATGTGTAGGCCTAGGTAAACTAGCCACAGGTACCTCCCAAAGCACAACTGGGGATATCATGGGGATCTCACAGGCATCTGCATCCAGAGTATTCCACCAGTTCCTGGATGCCATGTCACCACATTCCAATGAGCACATAGTCACCTAGAGGGGGATGCTGGGTACCCACTGGAGCCATGGCTGATGATACCCATCAGAAATGCACACACACCTGAACAACTATGTCATAATGAGGCACACGCACAGGCAAGACATATAATTGAGTGTGTGTTTGGGATGCTCAGGTCACGGTTCTGGTGTCTGGACACATCCGGTGGAGCCTTGCAGTATTCCCCAGCTACATGCATCCAAATTGTTATGGTATGTGCTATGCTACACAATACGATCCTGCAGAAACAG
Organism: Protopterus annectens; assembly: GCF_019279795.1. Taxonomy (NCBI): domain Eukaryota; kingdom Metazoa; phylum Chordata; order Ceratodontiformes; family Protopteridae; genus Protopterus; species Protopterus annectens. Next base: position 232,449,099 of record NC_056751.1, on the reverse strand, counting down.
CTGCAGCAGGAACAGCATGGGGCAGTGCCACACAGCCCCCACCAATGCCAAGGCCTGTACAGGCACATAGTGACTCGGAGGAGGAATTACCTGAGCAGGACCCAGTAGGCAGAAGGAGGCATGCCCAGTATGACCTGGCCTTGTAAAAGAGGCAACACAACAAATGCATTGACACAGTAGGTACCCAGGGAATGTCACCCTTTCTGACTCACACAGACAGTAAAAGGGATGCCAAACATGACACTACCTGTGCTCAGCCATGTATAGGAAGTGCACTGTGTGCATCTGACATAGGCAGCCCTCCAGCACCATCCTCAGGTCTGGCACACCCTCAAGGTAAGTCAATCAACCTACCAATTGGCAGTTGTATTAGAATGTGTTGTTACCTGTAGCTCTGGTATGGATGTGAGCATGCAAGGGAATTTGGTGGCCGAATGTTAAGGCAGCGGACAGTAGACATCCATAGTGGCACCATGACATCTGTAGCACATACCGGGGTCACAGTAGTAGCCAGTAGTACACAGGGTGTCTTAACCCACTGCGGGTAATGGGCTGAACATCATGTGTATCCATACAGCCCACACAAGTCTCAACCAGCTGGACAGGTGTAGACCAACACAGACAAATTCTATACAATGGCCTCTGAATACGCCTAATGGATGACCCCCCCACAGACACACACAGACAGACTACAGTAGGCCAGACAGTTGGATGTAGGTTGTGAAGGCTAGGACGTCTGAAACTAATATGTTGGTAATTAAAGCTAAGATCTGGAGTACACTGGTATTCCTCTAGCCAGCACAATAGGTAGATCTACACACTGAAATGGAGTACCTGACATACCAGTACAGTAGTAGCAAAAGTGTACAAGTGTCAACTGTGCCCCCCTTCCAATGTACACATGTAAAAGTCAGGTGCACCCCCCCCCCGGTGCTGTGTAGGAATGTGGATACAGTCGGATATCCCCCGATGCTGTGCAGAAATGTAGCAACAGTCAATGCCATATGACCGATGGATACCCTGCAGACACAGCATGCCACCTGTCAGTGTACAACGCAGAGGTTGGCACCAAAGTACTGACTACCTGGACATGTAACACATGCGATCCAGTTGACCATACTCGGCATGCTCAAACACATGAAGGTATGATGGCAATGTCAGTCGACAACATGCAGAACGGTCATACTGGGCATGCTCACACACGTAAACACAAGATGGCCAGTTTTGCAAACACCAGTGGTCCGGACATATCTGCCGGTACATTGCTATACTGTTGGATAACTGTGCTGTATGGTATGTGTGTGGTACTGTCTATTGTCTATATATTTGCCATGGTGTATTGGTAATTCAAATTAGCTGTGTGTGCAGGTGTTGCTACTAACACTTGCAAAGGACGGTTCTTTGTTTGCGGCCAAAACAAGGCCATTGGATACGGAGTGAGTAAGGCACAATGCAGCAGTTGGGAGCAGTTGTGCATAGGTTTGCACAGTGTTAAGCACTGCTGACCTCTGGTTACAGCTTTTTATACTTGTTTAGACTCCACAATTCTTTAACAGTGCAATACTCGCATACTGGTTGCCAAACACGCTTACACCCGCTCGCTCCCTTACTTGCACATGCACCGACATTGGTGCTTGCATTTGTCACTCACGCTGGGTGGGTGTGATCCCTTGTGATTCCTATTACATCAGACTACGTGATTACAATATCGGGTATGGCTGACCATTAGGCGACGGCATGGCGTTTGACTGTACGGAACCGGCGGCCTGTCCAGTGAGTTAATCATATTATACGTGTGTTCCTCATACAATCTGCTCCCATATGGCTGATACATGGGAACCGATACTTTGCAATGCAGACAAGTAAATGTGTTCTGGGAACCACATCCATCTGCCGGGTCATGCTACCGCATACCTATTGTAGGTTTTCCACCTTTTAAATTGGCCGAGGTGAGACTTTAGGATTAACACCTGTCCCACTTTGCGTCAGACAGTCCCTCCTTAGGCGTATGTGTCATGCAAAAATAGTCTAGACATAGCAAATGTCCTGATTACAGGACAATATTATATTCTACGTTTCTCTAATAGTTGCATGTAACAGTTATTTTATATAGGACACTTCTATATGTTATGTGAAGTAGCATAACCAACTTGACTGCTGCTAGACTAAGCTTTGATTTGTGCTAATATGTATAGTTCTGTACTGTGCATGGCTGTAGGTATGTTCTGACCTGTTACGTCTGACATTTCTATGGAGCAGTACCACTTTGGCCATTTGGAAAGGTGGCAGCCCTATAGGACCTATATGTAGAGATGTCAGATTTGGCAAGGCAACACATACCCACAGCCAGTAGAAAATAGACTACTTCATCGGTTTACATAAGTAAAGGTTATTCTTGTAGCATTATAGTTGCTAATACTGTTTCCTATAATATCTAGGTGTTTCAGATACAACATAATCATTTTATGCAACAACTACAGACAATATATGGATTCTTTGCCCGAAATCACAGTCCATGTGCCATAATAACATTCATTTTGCAGGACACAACTGCCCAGAGGGGAGTGTCCCTTGTAAAGGCGAGCAGGTGGTAACCCCAACCTATTATGCT